>NW_007037630.1:0-682 GCF_000164805.1 Carlito syrichta
GCCAATGCTGGTGTGATCAGTTTGTTTAATTCCACCAAATCCAGCAAATTTGTAGCAGTTTCTCATTGCAGTTTTGATTTGTATTTCCCTGTTGACTAAAGAGGTTTAGCATCTCTACGTATTTTTTTTTTTGGGAGGGAGGGTCATTTTTTGGTATCCTCTTTTATAAAGTGCCTGTGTAGTATCCTTTTCTGTATAGACTAGATTTTTTTAAAAGATTGCTTTGTAGGAGTCCTTAATATAATCTGGATATGAGCCTATTGTGGGTTATATGTGCTGTAAATATTTTTCCCTACTGGGTGTCTTTCTGATTTCCTTGCTTAAGGGTACCTTTTGATGACTGAACGTTCTTTTTTTTTTTTTTTTTTTTAAATTTTTATTTTAAAATTGAGGGGTACAATTCAGGGTGAGGTATACAAATATTCATCATGCAGGTACCCTTGTTGATGAGGTATGGCCCCCCCAGGCAAATATGACTACTGTCAATCCTACCTTCCCGTCTCCCCCATCCCCGCAGTTTTCTGCTACTATCAATCTTTTTCTTATAGTATTATGGTAGTTGTTCAAGGTCCACTTATGAGTGAGAACATGTGATACTCAGCTCTTTGTTTCGGTGAGAGATCACTCAGTATTATAAGCTCTAATTCCATCCAGGTTGCTGTGAAGGTCATGATTTTGTTCT
>NW_007037631.1:0-490 GCF_000164805.1 Carlito syrichta
GGGATAGATAGGGGTCCTGTTTCAATCTTCTGCATGTTGTCAGCCAGTTTTCCCAGCACCATTTACTGAATAGGTTCTCCTCTCCCTATTGGTAGGTGGTGGGGGCTATGTTGAAGATGAGTTGGTTGAGGAATTGAGGTTTTGCTTCTGGAATCTCAATTCTGTTCCATTGATCTATATGCCTGTTCCTGTACCAATACCAAGCTGTTTTGATGATTGTAGCTTTATAGTAAAGTTTGAAGTCTGGTATTGTGATACCACCTGCTTTGTTTTTTTTGCTGAGTATTGTTCTGGCTATTCTTGGACGTTTGTGTCTTCATATGAATTCCTGTGTTGTTTTTTCTAGGTCTGAGAAGAATGTTGTTGGTAATTTAATGGGTATTGCATTGAATTTGTACATTGCCTTTAGGTAAGATGGACATCTTCACAATGTTTGATTCCAGATCCATGAGCATGGGATATTTTTTCCACTTGTTCATGTCAGCTTTGA
>NW_007037632.1:0-836 GCF_000164805.1 Carlito syrichta
AAAAAAAAAGATTTCCAGACTTTGTGTTCAATATTAACTTACTTGATTTTGTTTTCCAGAGATATATTAGCTAAATAATTTCATAAGCTGGAATTTAATAAATGTGCTAAATCTTTAGAGATATTGAGTGATGGATCTCTTTTCCAGATTAGACAAACATCTGAGTCACTCACATATGTTATTCTAAACTCAGCTGTTGGTAAAGTAGCAAACTGAAAATAAGTAAAGTTAATAAAAGAAAAAAAATCAAATGTTGGGAGGGGTATTAAAATGAGACAAATTTTTAAAAGGAAAAACCAATTGCCAAACAAAGAATTTCATGTAAGGACTAAATTTACATAGGGAAAATTCTAGGCAACCTGAATCAATGCAAATAACCCAGTGCACTAACAACTTTATTAAGATAACAGCTATATACATATAGAAAAGAAAAGCATTTTCCTCAGCCTTGAAATGGTATTCTCCTAATAGAAATCAGCATTATAAACTCTCCAATAACAGAAGAAAATTGGTTGATACACTGATGTTTCCCGTATGTAACATATTAATGCAAACTCAATTTCTTAGCAGATTCTGCTATGAACATTGACATTTTCATATGGTATATGAAAGTTCAAATTAAATTTTGAACCAGAAATTTTTATTAGTGCTTCAAAGCTTTTTTTACGATGTGCTTTCTATTCATTCAAACCTCATCATAACTCTGTTGCAGATTACTATTCCTCTTAGACAGATAGAGAAACTGAAGTTGGGAGGAGTTCTATAACATACCCAAGAACATGCGTCAGCAAGTGGTATACTCAGACAAGAATCTTTCGCTCTCATGTTTCTCTCAT
>NW_007037633.1:0-1309 GCF_000164805.1 Carlito syrichta
CAACCCCCACAAGACAACAAATGAGAAGACCAACTCCTAGACACATAATAATTCGTCTAAATAAAGTAGGCACAAAAGAAAAAATCCTAAAGGCAGCAAGAGAAAAAGGCCAGATCACCCACAATGGAAGACCAATCAGAATAGCAGCAGATTTATCTGCAGAAACCCTGCAGGCTAGGAGAGCTTGGAGCCCTATCTTCAAAGTCCTAAAGGATAAACAATTTCAACCAAGAATAACCTACCCAGCCAAGCTAAGCTTCATCAGTGAGGGAGAATTAAAATCTTTCCCAGATATCCAATCCCTAAGAACTTATGCAGCCACAAAACCATCTCTACATGAAACACTTAAGAAAGTACTAAACACAGAAGAAAAGGAAAACAGAACAACGTTCTTCACAAGAGTACAGGGAAAAGAATAAAATATACACGAACCAACCCCAAAAGCAAAAGAAAGACAAAAAAAAAAAAAAAAAAAAAGAAAAAGAAAAAAGAAAAAACCAAGTGGAAGAACAATAACTCAATAAGAACTCCATGATAGGGATGAACTCTCACATTTCAATAATTAGTCTGAATGTGAATGGACTAAATGCACCACTGAAAAGACATAGAATGACAAAATGGATAAAATATCACCAGGCAACAATATACTGCCTTCAAGAGACCCATCTCACTAGAAAGGACATACACAGACTCAAAGTAAGAGGATGGGAAACAAATTTTCAGGCGAATGGTACACAAAAGAAAGGAGGAGTCGCGATCCTAATTTCAGACAAAATACCATTTAAGCCATCAAAAATTAAAAAAGATACAGAGGGCCACTACATAATGATAAAAGGTTCACTCCATCAACAAGAAATATCTATCCTAAACATATATGCACCCAACATAGGCGCACCAATATTCATAAAGCAACTTCTAGGAAAACTAAAGAAAGACATTGACTCTAACACCATAATAACTGGGGACTTTAATACACCACTCACAACCTTAGACAGATCATAAGGACAAAAAATCAGCAAGGAGATCCAGAACCTCAATGAGACCCCGGACCAAATGGACTTAATTGATACCTATAGAACACTCCATCCAAAGACCACAGAATACACATTCTCCTCATCACCACATGGAACATATTCTAAGATCGACCACATAATTGGACACAAATCAACGATAAGCAAATTTAAAAGGACTGAAATTCTACCATGCACCTTCGCGGACCACAGTGGAATAACAATAAACACCGACACCACAAAGTCCCCCCAAAACCCACAAAAGACACGGACACTAAACAGCATGATGCTAAATAACT
>NW_007037634.1:0-701 GCF_000164805.1 Carlito syrichta
AAATTAAATGAAGGGAATAGAAGGAAGGGAATGGAATGGAGAGGAATGGAATAAAATGGTGAGAGATTAATGGCATAGAATGGAATGGAAACCAGTGGAATGGACAGGAATGGAATGGAAACGAATGGGATGGCATGCTATGGAGAAGAATGGAACGCAGTAGAATGGAATGAAAAGGAATGGAATTGACAAAAATGGAATGGGATGGGATTCAGATAAATAGAAAGTAGGGAAATGGAGACAAATGAAGAGGAATGGACAGGAATGACAGTAATGTGATGCATTGAAAAGTAAGGGAATGGAAAGGAATGGAACAGAATGGAATGGAATAGAATGGAATGGAGACGAATGGAATGGAATTGAATGGCATGGAATGGAAGGGAATGGAGTCGAATGGAATGGAATGAAATTGAATAGAATGGAGTGGAATGCAGAGGAATGCAATGGCACGGAATGGAATGGAATGGAAAGGAATGGAATGGAATGAAATTGAGAGAATTGGAATAGAATGGAATGGAATGGATAAGAATGGAACGGAATGGAAAGAAGGGGATGGATAGGAATGGAATGGAATGGAATGGAAAGAAATCGTATGGGGTGGAATGGAATGCGGGGGAATGGAATGGAATAAAGAAGAATGGAGAGTAAAGCAATGGAATGGAATTGAATGGAATGGAATGGAATGATATGGAGAAGAATGG
>NW_007037634.1:2016-2371 GCF_000164805.1 Carlito syrichta
AGAACGGAATTGATAGAAAGAAATGGAAGGGAATGAAATGGAGAGGAATGGAATAGAATGGAATGGAGATGAAAGGATTAGAGAGCAATGGAGACAAATGGAGAGGAATGGAGAGGAATGGACTGTAATGATATGTAATACAATGGCCTGGAATGGAAAGGTATGGAATGGAGAGAAATGAATTGGTAGAGAATGAAATGGAAAAAAATAGAGAAGAGTGTAATGGAGTGTAATGGAATGGAATAGAATTGAGAGGAACGGAGGGAATGCAATTGATTGGAGAAGAATGGAAAGGAATGAATCGAATTGATTGAAATACGTAGGTCTGGAATGAAATGGAATGGAATTTAAGTGA
>NW_007037634.1:3996-4486 GCF_000164805.1 Carlito syrichta
GATATGGAGAGGAAAGGCATAGAATGGAAAGCAATAGAATGGAATGGAATGAAATATAGAGGGATACAATGGAATGGAAGGGAATGCAAGGGAAAAGACTGTAGTGAAATGTAATGGGATGGAATGGAGAGGGATTGAATGAAATAGAATGGAATCGAATGAAATTGAATGGATAGGAATGGAATGGAATGCTATGGGAAGAAAGGAATGCAGGGAATGGAATGAGATTTAATGGAATGGAATGGAATGAAGAGAAAAGGAGAGGAAGGAAATGGAACGGAATTAATAGGAAAGAAATGGAAAGGGATGAAATGGAGAGGAATGGAATAGAATGGAATGGAGATGAATGGATTAGAGAACAATGGAGACAAATGGAGAGGAATGGAGAGGAATGGACTGTAATGATATGTAATGCAATGGTCTGGAATGGAAAGGTATGGAATGGAGAGGAATAAAGTGGAAGAGAGTGGAATGGAAAAAATGGAGAAGA
>NW_007037634.1:5910-6288 GCF_000164805.1 Carlito syrichta
GGAATGGGACAAAGTGGAGAGGAATGGAATGGAATAGAATTGTATGAAATGGAATGGAATGGAATACAGAAAAATTGAATGGAAAGGAATGTCATGAAATGCAATTAAATCTAGAGAAATGGAAAGGTATGGAATAGAAGAGAAGGGAATGTAGAGGAATTGAATGGAATGGAATGGAATGGAGAGGAATGGAATGGAGTAGAATGGAATGGAAGGGAATGGAATGCAGAGGAACGGAAATGAATGGAATACAAAGCTACATAGAGGAATGGTATGCAGGGGAATGGAATAAAATGGAATGGAGTGGAATCGCGGGGAATAGATGTAATGAAATGGAATGGAATGGAAAGAAATGAAATGGAGAGGAATTTAATGGAA
>NW_007037635.1:0-312 GCF_000164805.1 Carlito syrichta
AAAGGGGGGGTTGCTTTTATTTCTCTTCTGCAATGAGCTGTTCTTCCTTATGAGGGTCTTCTGGTTTTGTTCACTTTTCCCTCTGTTTTACAGTCTGTCTATTCAGCAGTTTGCAGTCTTGGTCCCTATGCCGTCGCCATCTTGCCCCGTCTCCCTGTTCTACAGTTTTGAGGGGCAAAGGAAATAAAGATCCACTGGGGAGAAAACAGCCATATTTTTTGGACAGATTTTGAAACAATCTGGGCTGCAAGGTTAGAGGACTAGGTTGGAAATTCTGAAGGCAAGGTAGATCTTCCACAGAGCTTACTGGGG
>NW_007037636.1:0-713 GCF_000164805.1 Carlito syrichta
CGTCACCTTAAGTCTGCTGGCTAGCCATCTCCCTAGCTAGTTAAAAATCTATTTAATTCAGATGGACTAGACAGCAGGCTAGCTGTTTATTTCAGCTAGTTTAGACAGCTGGCTAGCTAGGTAGCTAGCTAGTTAAGTCAGCTAGTTATGTCAGTTAGCTAGCTTATTAAGTCAGCTAGTTAAGTTGGCTTTCTAGCAAGATATCTATCTAGGTAGCTAGCTAGTTATTACAGCTAGAAAATTCAAAGTCTAGCTAGGTAGCTAGTTAGTTAAGTCAGCTAGTTAAATCAGCTGACTAGCCAGGTGCCTGTTTGGGTAGCTATCTAGTTAAGTCAGTTGGGTAGCCAGTTGGATAGCTAGTTAATTCATCTAGTTAACTCAGCTTGCTAGCCAACCAACTTGTTAGCTAGGTAGCTAGGTAGTTAAGTCAGCTGGTAAGCCAGCGGGATACGTAAGTAGTTATCTAGTAAAATCAGCTGGCTAGCCACCTGGCTAGCTAGAGTTGTCAGCTAGTTAAATCAACTGGCTAGCCAGCTGGCTATCTAGTTATGCCAGCTAGTTGAATCAGCTTGCTAGCAAGCCGGCTAGGTGGTTGTCAGCTAGTTAATTCAACTGTCTATCCAACTGGCTAGCTAGGTAGCTCAGTAGTTAAGTCAGCTGGATAGCCAGTTGACTAGCTGGTTAATTCAGCTAGTTAAGTCAGCTTGATAGTC
>NW_007037637.1:0-587 GCF_000164805.1 Carlito syrichta
GCGTCTGATACTCCTTAGCATATAAGTGCCGTCTGATACTCCTTCCCTTATTAGTGCCGTGTGATTCATCTTTCCTTATTAGTGCCGTCTGATACTCCTTGCCTTATTAGTTCCGTCTGATACTGCTTGCGTTATTAGTGCCGTCTGATCCTTCTTACCTTATTAATGCCGTCTGATCCTACTGGTCTTATTAGTGCTGTCTGATACTACTTGCCTTATTAGTGCCTTGTGATATTGCTTGCCTTCTTATTGTCGTATGATACTACTTGTCTTCTTAGTGTGGTCTGATATTCCTTGCCTTCTTAGTGTCGTCTGATACTCCTTGCCTTCTTAGTGTCATCTGATACTACTTGCCTACTTAGTGTCGTCTTATACTACTTGCGTTGTTAGTGCCGCCTGATACTACTTGCCTTGTTAGTGCCATCTGATACTACTTGCCTTATTAGTGCTGCCTCATACTACTTACCTTATTAGTGCCATCTTGTACTTCTTGCCTTATTAGTGCCGTCTGATTCTACTTGCCTTATTAATGCGGTCTGATATTACTTGCCTTATTTAGTGGCGTCCGATCTTACAGGCCTTATTAG
>NW_007037638.1:0-954 GCF_000164805.1 Carlito syrichta
AATACCTACCCATCCAACAATACAGAAGACCTTTAAAATAAGAAACTCCTAAGCCTAATGAGTTAATCATTTATTGCACAATCTTCATTTTTTATGGTCTGATAAAATATAACACCACCAAGACTCCTCAATAATAACAATGACAGACTGTGGCAGAAGCTAGCAATGATTATCATGGAGGGAGCAGTGTAAAAGATGGGAAGAGAAAGAAGAAATGGAGGTGAGTTTATGCCTGTACTGGCCCTTGATAGGTTCCTTTTATTTTTTCTTCCAAAATCATAGTTGAAGATTTTATTTTATTTTTATTTATTTATCTTTTAAACTTTTATTTTTTTATTTTAAAAATGTGGGATACAATTCAGGGCTAGGTATACAAATGTTCATTATGCAGGTACCCTTGTTAATGAGGTGTACCCCTCCTTCCCCAGGCAGATTGCCACTACTGCCAGTCCTGCCTCCCTATCCCCTATCCCCGCAGTTTCCCACTATTGCCAATCCTTTTCTTTCTTTTTTTTTTTTTTTAATTAATCAGTATTTTTATTATAGTTTTGTGGGGTACAGTTAAGGATTAGGTGTACAATTACGTTTCATTCAGACACCCTGTTGATAAGAGGTGTTTTCCCAGCCCCAGACAAATATTTGCTACTGTTAATCCCATCCCCCTCCCCCCCATAGTTTACCAGTACCGTCAGTCATTTTCTTATAGTATTACATTGGATGTTCAAGGTCCATTATATGAGTGAGAACATGTGATATTCTGATCTTTGTTTCTGTGTGAGGTCACTCAGTATTATAGACTCTAGTTTCCTTCCAGGTTGCTGCAAAATTCATGATTTTGTTCTTTTTTATGGCTGCGAAGAATTCCATCGTGTATATGTACCACATTTTTTTTTAATCCAGTCCCTCTTTTGAAGGGGCAGCATGGGTTGTTTCCAGGGTTCTTGCTATTGTGAA
>NW_007037639.1:0-583 GCF_000164805.1 Carlito syrichta
CGCATCTCCTTGCTGATTTTTTGTCCTGATGATCTGTCTCGGGTTGTGAGTGGTGTGTTAAAGTCCCCAGTTATGATGGTGTTAGAGTCAATGTCTTTCTTTAGTTTTCCTAGAAGTTGCTTTATGAATGGTGGCACACCTATGTTGGGTACATATATGTTTAGGATAGATATTTCTTGTTGATGGAGTGAACCTTTTATCATTATGTAGTGGCCCTCTGTATCTTTTTAAATTTTTGATAGCTTAAATGGTATTTTGTCTGAAATTTGGATCGCGACTCCTCCTTTCTTTTGTGTTCCATTCGCCTGAAAATTTGTTTCCCATCCTCTTACTTTGAGTCTGTGTATGTCCTTTCTAGTGAGATGGGTCTCTTGAAGGCAGTATGTTGTTGCCTGGTGATATTTTATCCATTTTGTCATTCTATGTCTTTTCAGTGGTGCGTTTAGTCCATTCACATTCAGACTAATTAATGAAATGTGAGAGTTCGTCCCTATCATGGAGTTCTTATTGAGTTGTTGTTCTTCCACTTGGTTTTTTCTTTTCTTTTTTTTTTTGTCTTTCTTTTGCTTTTGGGGTTGGTTTG
>NW_007037640.1:0-429 GCF_000164805.1 Carlito syrichta
ACGATGCAGTCCCAGAGAGGTTTGTCTATGAAATCCTGAATGCTCTGGGCCTCGAGCTCTAAGAGGACTGTAATCCCTCCTCTGTCCTATAACCTGGGTCCCTGTGATGGCCGTTTCTAGTTCCTGGAGGGAGGTAATTCCTTAATTTTTATAACCTAAGAATCCTATTCCCAGGTCACATAATTTAAAGACAGGGACTTCTCCCTGAAAGCGGGTACCATATCCTTTTAAATATGTTTAAATTCAAGTAACACGTTTTAAAAAATTTATGGCTCAGTGGCCAATTCTTTTTACTCACCAATGTACACACAGAATCTAGCATAATGTTGGATACATATAACAAGCTCTCAATAAATAGTTGCTAAATGAACGAATGAAGTCTAAGGGAAGTCCGGGAAGTGGAGGATGGGGTAGGGAATGGGTTGCTGT
>NW_007037641.1:0-774 GCF_000164805.1 Carlito syrichta
AGATTAGAAACTAAATTATCATAATAGTTTTATTGCCCTGCCCCTAGCCAGGCAGGACGTTTTTCTAGTTTTGTTACATGCCGGAACTCTGTTTGCTTCAGCCCGAGGTCATTGTCATGGTAACCGTGCAGCCCATTATCCAAGAGTGTGACAGCTACTATTTGATTTTTAGAATAGATTTGTTTGTATAAAACACACATTTAAGACGATACAATTTCCATCGAAAAGATTTAAACAGTAATAAGCATTCATAGAAAACTTTTAAGTTTTGTTTAAGCTTTTAAGTTTCCTTTTCTCAGATTATGACTCTAGTTCCTATTCCTGTAGGCCAATTTTAAGATCCTTTGATTAGTATACCGAAATTTTCCCTACGGTGCTGTTTTTGCTTCTAATATGACAATAGGAAATTTTACACGTAGCCATGTATTAATATACTAGGAAAAAAGATTTAAGTTTTGGGTTAAAGTCGTTGTTTTATTAGAATAGAATGAGAATTATGGTGTTATGATTTTAAAAATCATACGTTAATGGTAATTATAAGATTTAATGATAAGGTATTAGCTTAATAGGATATAGTATAGTATTAAAGTCCAATCACTAGATCATATAATAATTAAAGTTTAGACATATGAAACTCATATGAATTATAGTAAAGTTTGGTAGTTTAAGAATAAGTTTTAACTGAGTTATACGGCATTACGTTAAATCATAATAGGTTAATAGTATAACTGACAGTTAAGTCATTTAACTAAACTTATAGATTATAGTATAGTG
>NW_007037642.1:0-757 GCF_000164805.1 Carlito syrichta
CCATTATCATTATTAGTAGTAGAGACAAGGTCTTGCTACATTGCCCAGGATGGCCTCAAGCTTCTGGGCCCAAGTCATTCTCCTGTCTTGGCCTTCCAGAGTGTTGGGATTACAGCAGTGAGCCACCACACCCAGCCCCAAACTTAATTTTTTAATGACATAAAAGAAAAAGACTCATCTAATTTTAAACAACTCATAGCAAACAAATAGTGGACATCTGGTTGAAGGTTAGCCAACATGATTATGACACAACAGCATTCAATATCATAGACCACGGTTTCTTGAAACCAAGTACAAAACTGACAACTTTCAAAGGAAAAAATACTTTCTTATGCTCCTAAAGTCAACTTAAATCAGTTTCAATATGTTATTTTGATACCTACAAAGTTTAAATTAGCATTTATTACCCTGACAAAAAAGACAAAGGCAAGACAAATTTATAAATTAAATACAAAAATAACTACATAACCAATTAAATTTAATGATCTGATCCCAAACCAGGCAAAGTGAGGACCAAACAGAAGCCCAACCTTTACCTGTGTAAGGTTTGCTTGTGTACCTAAGCCTGGATTGTACCACACATCTTTAAAATAAAATATTTAAATAAATTCAAATTAATAGTACAAAACGTTGTGCAACAAACAATGGTTTTCTGCTCTCCACAGCCTCAACCAACAGGGTTCAGGTGGTTCTTCCGCCTCAGCCACCCAAGTACCTGGAACTACAGGCTCATGGCGCCACGTCGGTTAATTTTTAA
>NW_007037643.1:0-776 GCF_000164805.1 Carlito syrichta
ACAGGCGGTTTACAAAAACTCCCAGGTCATTTTGATGACCCTTTCCCTCCCAAACCTCTTCCTTCCACATCCTTTCCTCTCTATTCCACCATCCTCCTCCCTCTCCCAGTGGTTACCTTGTCCTTTTCTTTCTTTCTGTTTTCTTTTTTTTAAGAAAGCAGGATTTATTGAGAGCACAGAAAAGCTCCCACAGCAGTAGGGGATTCGAGGGGGCTGCCCTCTTTTCTTTCTTTGATCGGGGGAGATGGAATGGCTATCAGATGCTCCATCTGAAAGCTGACTTATCCCCACAGTGGTCCTATGGTCCCAGCAGTCCTAACTCTGATGATTAGACCATGAGTTCCTCAACAGTCACTGGACCCAGGGAAGTGGGACACGCTGATTTGCTAAGTCAGTCGAGGAAATACATTGGAAGGAGGGACTGGATGCATGTAGATAGCCAGCGGTTCCCCACTAGGTACACAGAAGTCACAGCGGTTCTATGTAATGAATTATTTTACATATGCAAATTATTGGTGTTTTATGGGGACAGTTTTGAATACACAGAATGTGATGTAGTACTAATATTTTTCTGTGCATTAAATATTTCAGGGAAAAATAATCTTTCTCTGCTTAGAATGTCATGTGATAAATATCAAATTATAAGGACATCAAACGTGATCTGTTCACCTAAACGCTGTATCATATAGCAATCCATATCATGCCCTACTGACGATCCTTTTTGTGAAAACTCATTACTTCACAGTGTTGCTGTTTCTAGTATTTCTGTTACAATG
>NW_007037644.1:0-1346 GCF_000164805.1 Carlito syrichta
TTAACCTCATTTTAGCCTATTTGCCTGTATTTCCAAAAAAGTGGCTTGTTTTACTTCTTTTATCGCAGTATAGGAGGTCATATCATGGTAAGCATGAATTTGGTTTTGAGAAAAATTTGGTTTCCTACATGCAACCATGTGAATGTACGTTATTCATATTTCGTCATTTTCTGATGACTCTCAAATATGTTTTTGAAACTCGTGGATGAACATTTGTACGGTTTTGAGAATGTAGCTCTGAAACTATGATGTCATAACTATTATAGTCCATCTCTTTTCTTTACATAGGGGATGATTTCTCTCAAATGTATTCCTAAGATTGCAGTTTCTATACTGTAGGCTGTTAGCACATGAACAGCTAACCCCACAGTGTTTCACAATTGTAAAGCCTAACTCACACTTCTAACAGTATAAACAGGCGCAATGCCTCTTTCTTCATGATTTTTCCAACATTATTCACGTTCCATTTTTCAATGTTTTTTAAAATTTTATTTTGTGGCTTGATTGTTAGAGTCAGAGTCTAAACTCTGTCGCACAGAGTAGACGGTCACAGACACTGCAGCCTCCAACTCCTGGGCTCGGGCCACTCTTCCAGCTCAGCCTTCCAAGTGTCTGGAACTTTGTTGAGCTCAGGAAGAAACGAACTGAACGTGCACCACAGGGAGGAGAGTTTGATGGCTCCTTTTTTTCCAAGTTGATGGGCGGGTGTCAGACAGGCCTGTTAGCGTCCTCTTGAGCCACAGCGCCATCGTGAGGAAATAGTTTCATAGATGAGTCGGACAGACCTTTGCCTGCCCTAGCCTTTGAGGAAGCAAGGGTTGAACAGAACTGGCAGAACCCAGAGCAAGATGCAGACATTTGGGGAATTTCTGAGGACTGAGGGATCGAGACTGAGTCAGCAGCTTCCAAGAGGTCTCAGCACAGACAGGAGGGGGAAAGGGTTTCAGTTTCCTCAGAGTTTGAGCAGTTCTAGAGCATACCATTTGCAGTCAAGATCAGGCCTTGTGGTATTTACCATAGAAACAGGGTACGAGGAGTTGTAGGCATCTTGTTTCTTTTTTTGTGTGAATTCTCACTCTTGTCGCCCAGGCTAGAGTGCAGTGAGGTGCTCATGGGCATCGCAGACTCCAACTGGTGGACTCAGGCTATGCCCCCGACTCACCCTTCCTTGTAGCTGGAAGGTATTTGAGATGCACGCCACCGTGTCGGGCTCACAGGTTAACTGACAAATCATTCCAAGTTGTGCCTGAAAATGATAAGACCCACGACTAGTTATCACCTGGAGAACTGGCCATATACATGGCCTGGCTCTATCCTCTTCCTGAGGCCTTTACTCCTGGATTGGC
>NW_007037645.1:0-564 GCF_000164805.1 Carlito syrichta
TATCCTGGCCTTATATTAGCCACAGCAATTTTTATGCTCCATTGTAAATGTTTCTTTATTCACATGTCCTACTAGAGAGAAAGTCCTTTAGCACTGTCTTATCTACAACTCTATCCCCAGTACTTAACACAGTCTTCACACAGAATGAGTCCTCAAACAATTGTTGTGGATAAATGAGCAAATAAATGATATTTGTGTTTTTAGGAGTTTAATTTGCTCTGGCAGACTTTCCCATGGCAAACTCGTCGCATCAGCAATGCCAACAACAGTCATTCCAACTAGAAACCACTGAATATTGCTGCAATTAACAAAAATAAGTGGAATCCAGGCACCAATGTCTTGTTAGCTTTTAGTACAATCCCTCCCTTTAAAAATGATCCTAAAATTCTCAACAAGATCCTAGCAAACCGGATTCAGCAATACATCTCAAAAATCATCCATCATGACCAAGTAGGCTTCATTCCTGGCATGCAAGGCTGGTTCAATATTCGTAAAACCATAAATGTAATTAAATACATCAACAGATGTCAAAACAAAAATCACATGATCATATCACTAGATGCA
>NW_007037646.1:0-1038 GCF_000164805.1 Carlito syrichta
CCCCTCAAGTCTCTCAGCCTGGGGTCTCCCAGGACAGCTGAAACCAGCAGCTCATCCCTTGTGCCCCACAATTCCTCCATGCCCGGGGTCAAGATGCTCCACTTTTCCCTCAAAGTCCAAAAACAACCTCCGACCCTAAGGGTGTGCTCGACTTCCCACCCTGGGCAGAAGCCACAGCATTCCACTCAGCCCTTCCTGTGTGGTGAGGCCAGGGGCGACAGGATACCCATCACCTGGCTGCCTCTGCTCACTCTGCTCTCTTCTCACCTCTCCTGGGAGGCAGCTGCCCACACACCCTGGGCAACTGAGAGGCTTGCACTGCTTCTCACCTACCTGGGGAATCAGGAGTGTCTCCTCCCCCTGCGTGCAGGCTCAGTGACGACCCCGCCCAGTCTTCCCAGCTTCACCTTCTGTGGTCGCAGCCTCAGTCCACTCAACCCGCCTGTCCCTGCTCCCCGTACTTGCAGCCTTCTGCTGGAGCACCCCTGCCCTTGCCAGCACCCCACTGAGGCCAGACTCAGCAGCCCTCCCCAGACCTCAAACTCACAGACTCCAACTGGAACCTCCTGGTCCGTCCTCTACCATGCGTGGTGCTCATGCTTGTGGCCTCCGCCAAGAGCTCTACATATTCTTGCATATTTAAATATCAGTCACCTTCAAGGTACTCAAGTTTTTTTTTTTTGAGTTGGAGTCTCACTTTGATGCCCAAGCTGGAGTGCAGTGGCACACTCATGGCCTCCACAGCCTTGACCTGCTGTGTGCTGGTGATCCTCCCACTGCAGCTGTCCAAGTAGCTGAAACTACAGGTGCACGCTACCACACCTGGCTTTTTGTTTATTTGTTTGTTTACTGTAGAGACAAGGTCTTGCAAGTTGCCTGGGTTGGTCTTCAACCCGTGGAATTAGACAATTCACTTGCTCTGACCTCCCAAAGTGCTGGGACTACAGGCTGAACCACCGAGTCCGGTCAGTACTCACAGTTTGATGCAATACAACTGTCAAGACATGTATTCCACTGCTCGAAGTCATTTTTAAGTTT
>NW_007037647.1:0-959 GCF_000164805.1 Carlito syrichta
ATTCCACCATAAATGGAAGAAAGGAAAAGTTTTGGGGATCAAGTCTGAAAGAACAACATGGTTGTTCATTGCCTCTTCCTATTTAGAAAACACCTCCAAATATGAATACACATGTGTACGTATGCTACATGCATATGTATGTAGAGTCACATGCCCTCAAGATAAAGAATAGTGTAGTATATACATATGATCTTGTCTAAGAGATCAATACTTTTGAGATACAGTCTAAATTCATACATGATCCTTAAAAAATATTTCTTGCTGGGCTCGGTAGCTCAGCCTGTGATCCCAGCGGTTTGGAAGGCCGAGGTGAGTGGATTGCCTGAGGCCGTGGGTTCGAGACCCGCCTCAGCAACTTGACGAGACTTCATCTCTACAGTAAATCAAAAAATTAGTCGGGCATGGTAGCATGCGCCTGTACTTCCAGCTACTTGGAAGGCTGAGGTGGAAGGATCGCCGGAGCCCAGCAGGCAGAGACAGCAGTGGCTGAAGGCAGCCAGTGACCTCTAGTCTGGATGACAGTGAGACTCCAACTCAAAAATAAATAAATAAATATACTAAAAATAAAAAATATTTTTTCAATATACTCAGTGAAATATTTACCTACATTTTCACAGAGCAAACTACCTAGAAGAGGTTTACAAAACACTAAGTATATCATGTAACAAAAATAAATCAAAACACTCATTTATTTTGTTTTTCATATTTTGCTATTTATCAGAAAAATGAATGGCTAGATGAATTGTGTACATATTAAGGAAAAATTGCATGCAGCATTCGTATTTATAGAGCTTAAAAAACATAATGTAGATGCAGGTTCCTGATGAGTATATATAATTTCTATGTTTTCTTTATGAACCTTGATAATACACTACCTACACATGGTATCTATGGAGAACAAAAATTTATGAAAAACAGAATTATTATAAGCCTCAAATGTAGCCAGGCATGGGTAGCGC
>NW_007037648.1:0-1021 GCF_000164805.1 Carlito syrichta
AAACAACAAAAACTCCCACCCCAACAGAAGCAACTTTATCTAATAAGAGATAACAAAACAAAAAATAAAAAGAGAAGTCTGTCTTCACAGAAAACAAACAAAAACAAAGTGAAAAAAATGGCAATCCCCAAAGACTTAATGAGTTAACACCTAAAAAAAGGGATTTCCAGATTCCAAGCAATAGAACCCATCAAAAATGACCTGTTCCTGATGACAGACACAAGACTGGATGTCAAAGACATTCACCAAATTCCATGAGAATGTGGACGCACAAATCTTCCAGGCCATGAAAACAGTGCACAGAATAAAGGATGCTTTTAGGATCAATTGGAGTGCTCTATATATGTCTTCTTCAAATGTAACATGTATTATCGACTCATTTTTTACTTTGCCTCATTTGGTAAAGTAAATGCGACAGAAGAAATTTAAATCATTCAATTTTGTTTTCAGTCTCTTTAGTACCAAAGTTACAAAAACGTTCACAGACACACACTGGTGTACCTTCTATCACTGTATAAAATATATATGTTATATTCATTTTGTTTTGTGCTTCTTTGTGCTTAGGGTGGGGGGCAGGAGTATGCCTCCAATTCCCCATCTCCTACCTATCACCTATTCTACCAGACCCATCCTAAAATTCACTTCCTGAAAATGGTTTCCAAATCCCTCTCCTATCTAATCACAATTTAAGTTTCACTTGTATCACAGTTCTTGCTCCCTCAAGTCTTCTGATATTTCTAGACTCATCTTTCACCACTTCTTAAACTATCATCTTGCCTGACACACATCTTTGTTCATGCAGGTCACTCTTCTTAGAATGTTGTCCCCTGATCTCCTCCTGAAGCAGGAGACAGATGGTGTCTGCTCAGTCATCCTCCACTTTATCTCATCCCTCGACTGAACTTTATATTCTTTGAGAATGCATCTTTGTATCCTCTCCAGCATTTGAAACACATATGTAGAGTCCTGCAAAATGCTTATGGACTGTGGTATACTTTTCCAACAAATGTCAGTGAAGTTT
>NW_007037649.1:0-671 GCF_000164805.1 Carlito syrichta
GAGGTTGAACTGCAGTGAGCTGTGATTGTGCCACTGCACTTCAGCCTGGGTGACAGAGTAAGACCCTGACTTAAAAAAAAACAACAAAAAAAAACTCTGAAAGAAAATAATTATTTAGGATAGTAGCCAGGATAGAAAAATGGGCTGGACATTGTGGCTTATACCTATAATCTTAGCACTTTGGAAGGCCAAGTTGGGAAGATTGCTTGAGCCTTGGAGTTCAAAACCAACCTGGGAAACCTAGAAAAACCTCCTTTCTACAAAAAAATAAAAAATAAGCCAGGTGTAGTGGCATGCACCTGTAGTCCCAGATATTCAGTGAAAAGATCACTTGAGCCCAGGAGGTTGAGACTGAGGTGAGGTGGGTTTGTGCCACTGTACTCTAGCCTGGGCAACAGAGTGAGATGCCAACTCAAAAAAGAAGAGGGAAAAAAAAATATATATATATATATATTTATATATTTTATATAAATATAAATATAAAATATATAAATTTATATATTTATATATTTTATATATATATATATTTTTTTTTTTTTTTCCTCTTATGTATATATAAGAGAGAGAGATGTGTCTTTTATCCCTCTTACAGGCCAATTGAAGTTTTTAGTTCATACAATTAGCACACTATGAGTAAGTTGATTTTTGATAAAATAAATATGAGCTCTTTA
>NW_007037650.1:0-591 GCF_000164805.1 Carlito syrichta
CTAAGAAGAATGACAGGGGAAGGGAATAAATAGTAAACAGCAGTTTTTTTTTAACATCTCTAAATTTATTGCAACTGATTCTTGTGAAATTGGAAAATGTGACATAGATTTCCAACTTTGACAGTGTGCAAGAATCATTCTGTATACATTTAAAAATACAGATAAGTCACTCTTGTCTTACTCATAGAATGTCCAGGGCTGGGGCCACAAGCTAATGTTTTTAAAGTTTCTCAGGCAATTGGAAGCAACTGGTCTTTAGATTGTAATTTGGGAACTATTGATTATTTGGTACATATTCAGTGATATCTAGAGTTTTTTGCTTGACCAGAATGTTGTCCAGACTTTAGAGATTCCTTCTAAAATTTCTTGAAAATGAAAATTTCATACAGAAAGGCTTTAGATCTCATTCTGTGATAATCTCAAAGTGGAGAAAATAGTCTGATGAATCGTTTTTGGATATTCTACAATGGAATTCAATCCAGGTAGTATTTTGAGACTAGCCTGAAGAGCCTTAAAAATGTTTCATGACCTTATTATATATATTTACACATATATATGTGTGTGTATATATATGTGCGTGTATACATATGA
>NW_007037651.1:0-720 GCF_000164805.1 Carlito syrichta
GTTTCATTCCATTGTTACCTTTTACTGTTAAAATCAGACACCGGGCTTAACATGTTAGGTAGAAAAAGTTAAAAGTCCTTAACAAAAGAAATAAAATCAGCAAAAACATTGTAACATATAAAATAACAGTACCTATATCACAGAAATTCTCTAAAATATCTATTTGTAATTGATTGTAAAGTAAAACTATCAGTTGTTCAAATAAAACGATTTTCTCATGCAAGTTTGGAAGAGTTCAAGTCCATTTGCATTCATGTAATCAAAAAGAAAACATGAATAACAGGCCATTATTACTCAAATGGATCAATTTCTTCATTCTTTACAGAAGTGAATTATCATGATCCTCTTTTACACATCACTGATTTCTGTAAATGATATTTCCAGCATAATAACCTGCTATTTCACTTACTATTTTGCATCAACTGACACTTTTTAACACACACTTTTGTGCAACTACCAGGAGAAAAATTAACTCGAACCAAATTGAAAAATTACCATAACTACTAGTTCACTATGTGTGGTAAAAATAGTGACAACTAGTCTACCATTTATTCTTTTGTGTTGATGACTCCTGGTGCCTCTATTCCTATCAAATAATTTTACAGGAGGAAAAATTAAACTTTTAACCCAAAAAAGTGCCTTAGAAATATCAAATTAGGCCAGGCTTGGTGGCTGAGCCTGTAATCTCAGCAATTTGGGAGGGTGAGGCAAGAGGATTGC
>NW_007037652.1:0-704 GCF_000164805.1 Carlito syrichta
CTGTTTGCTTGGAAATTGCAGATCTCGTGGTGGTCTTGTGATGCATAGTTTGTAAAGCACGGAACTTGTACGCCCCCAGTGAGTGATTATCACACTGCTGGAGGGTATAGAAAATGGTATATAAGTTGGAAGGAGTCCGAATAAAATTTGGCTCCAGTCCTGATCAGACTGTTCCCAGAAGAACTGCCTCCGAGTAGTTTCTTCTCGCTGTCCAGATTCTCTGGTGCAGGTCCTAACCCACCCTTGGTCAGTGCTGGTCACCGACACTAGTTTTCAGAGTGTAGGTTATTGATACAAATTCAGCGTGTTTAATGAAATGTTGTGGATTTTTTTTTTTGGTTGTTGTTTATTCTTTGGTTTTAGAGAAGCACAGGAAGGGGTAATTCTAAGTGTATTTCAAAATGATCTGGCCATCTTTATGTTGCTAGAGGTTGCATCCAGAAAAAAATTATAAGCAAAAACAGGTTCAACAGGATTCTGAGATGAACAGAGAGCAGTGAGTTTATTCACTATATTTCTAAGAAATCCCTCTTCTACAGAGAAGTTAAAATGAAACAGCAGTCTAATTTTCTTACAATGTCCTTTCAAGGGAAATGAGGCTAGGAGTATACTTGGTAATAAATATGAGTTTAGATGCAGTTTTGCTATCAATGCCATCATAACTCAAACCTTTCATTTTAACAGATGATTTCCCTCTTTGGTTA
>NW_007037653.1:0-2661 GCF_000164805.1 Carlito syrichta
CACTCCTTGACTTATTAATGCCGTCTGATACTCCTTGCCTTATTAATGCCGTCTGATACTCCTTGCCATATTAGTGCCGCCTGATACTACTTGCCGTCTTAGTGCCGTCTGATCCTACTTGACACATTATTGCCGTCTGATACTACTTGCCTTATGAGTGCCGTCAGATAATACATGCCTTCTTAGTGTCGTCTGATACTACTTGCCTTCTTAGTGTTTTCTGATACTACTTGCCTTGTTAGTGCCGTGTGATAATACTTGCCTTATTAGTGCCGTCTGACATTACTTGCCTTGTTAGTGCCGTCTGATACTACTTGTGTTGTTAGTGCCGTCTGATACTACTTTCGTTGTTAGTGCCGTCTGATACTGCTTGCCTTATTATTGCTGTCTGATTCTCCTTGCCTTAATAGTGCCGTCTGTTACTCCTTGCCTTAGTAGTGCCGTCTGATAATCCTTGCCTTATTATTGCCGTTTGATACTCTTTGCCTTAATAATACCATGTGATACTCCTTGCCTTAGTAGTGCAGTCTGATACTCATTGCCTTGTTGGTGCCATCTGATACTCCTTGCCATATTAGTGCCATCTGATACTCCTTGCCTTATTAGTGCCGTCTGATACTCGTTGTCTTATTAGTTCCGTTGATACTCCTTTCCTTATTAGTGCCGCCTGATACTACTTGCCGTCTTAGTGCCGTCTGATCCTACTTGACACATTATTGCCGTCTGATACTACTTGCCTTATGAGTGCCGTCAGATACTACTTGCCTTCTTAGTGTCGTCTGATACTAATTGCCTTCTTAGTGTCTTCTGATACTTCTTGACTCATTAGTGCCGTTTCATACTACTTGCATTAAAAGTGCCGTCTGATACTTCTTGCCTTATTAGTGCCGTCTGAATATAATTGCCTTATTAGTGCCGTCCGTTACTACTTGTTTTCTTGATGTCGTCTGATCCTACTTGCCTTATTAGTGCTGCCTAATCCTACTTGACTTATTAACGCCAACAGATACTACGTGCCTTATTAGTGCTGTCTGATACTGCTTGCCTTTTTACTGCCGTCTGATACTACTTGCCTTCTTAGTGCCATCTGATAGTCATTGCCTTCTTAGTGCTGTCTGATACTACTTGTCTTATTAGTGTCATCTGATACTACTTGACTTCTTAGTGCCGTCTGATATTAATTACTTTCTTAGTGCTGTTTGATACTACGTGCCTTGTTAGTGCCGTCTGATACTACTTGCTTGTTAGTGCCGTCTGATACTACTTGCCTTATTAGTGCCGTCTGATTCTACTTGCCTTATAATTGCCATATTATACTCTGTGCCTTTTTAGCGCCGTCTGATACTACTTGCCTTATTAGTGCCGTCTGATACTCCTTGCTTTATTAGTGCCGTCTGATACTCCTTGCCTTATTAGTGCATTCTGATACTCCTTGCCTTATTATTGCCGTCTGATACTATTTCCCTTATCACTGCCGTCTGATCCTCCTTGCCTTATTAGTGCCGTCTGATACTGCTTGCCTTATTAGTGCCGTCTGATACTACTTGCCTTATTAGTGCCGTCTGATACTCCCTCCCTTATTAGTGTCGTCTGATACTCCTTGCCTTATTGGTGCCGTCTGATACTCCTTGCCTTATTATTGCCCTCTGATCCGACTTGCCTTATTAGTGCCGTCTGATATGACTTGCCTTATTAGTGGAGTCATATACTCTTTGCCTTATTAGTGCGGTCTGATACTACTTGTCTTATTATTGCCGTCTGATACTACTTGCTTTATTAATCCCGTCTGATCCTACTTGCCTTATTAGTGCCGAATGATTCTACTCGCCTTATTAGTGCCATCTGAACCTACTTGCCTCATTAGTGCAATCTGATATTCCTGGCCTTATTAGTGCCATATGATACTCCTTGCTTTATTAGTTCCGTCTCATTCTACTTGCCTTATTAGTGCAGTCTGATCCTACTTGCCTTATTAATGCAGTATGATACTCCTGGACTTATTAGTGCCATCTGAAACTCCTGACTTTATTAGTTCCATCTGATCCTAATTGTCTTATTAGTGCCGTCTGTTCCTACCTGCCTTATTATTGCCGTCTGATCCTACTTGCCTTATTAGTGCCATCTGATCCTAATTGCCTTATTAGTGCCGTCTGATCCTACTTGCCTTATTGGTGCCGTTTGATCCTACTTGCCTTATTAATGCCTTCTGATACTATATGCCTTATTAGTGCCGCCTGGTTCTACTTGCCTTATTAGTGCCGCCTGATCTTACTTCCCTTCTTAGTGCCGTCTGATACTACTTGCCTCCTTAGTGCCGTCTGATACTACTTGTCTTCTTAGTGCCGTCTGATACTACTTGCCTCCATAGTGCCGTCTGATACTTCTTGCCTTCTTAGTGCCATCTGATACTACTTGCCTTCTTAATTCCGTCTGATACTACTAGCATTCTTAGTGCCGTCTGATACTACTGGCTTTCTTAGTCCCGTCTGATACTACTTGCCTTCTTAGTGCAGTCAGATACTACTTGCAATCTTAGTGTCGTCTGATACTACTTGCCTTCTTAGTACCATCTGATGCTACTTGCTTTATTAGTGTCGTCTGATACTATTGACTTCTTTGTGCCATCTGATACTAATTACCTTGTTAGTTTTGTCTGATATT
>NW_007037654.1:0-1055 GCF_000164805.1 Carlito syrichta
CTCCACAAAGCAAAATAAATAATCACCAGAGCAAATAGGCAATCTACAGAATGGGAGAAGATATTCACAAACTATATGTTTGACAAAGGACCAATATCCAGAATCTAAAAAGAACTCAAATCAGCAAGAAAAAATAAAATAAACTCATTAAAACTGGGTAAACATCGACATCTCTCAAAAGAAGGTGTATAAATGGCCTACAAACATAGGAAAAAAATGCTCAATATCTCTCATTATCAGGGAAATGCATATTAAAACTACAATGAAATACTACCTTACACCAGTCAGATGGTTGTTATTAAAAAATAAAAAAGGCCGGGCTCGGTGGCTCAGCCTGTAATCCCGTGCCTTTGGGAGGCTGAGGTGAGTGGATTGCCTGAGCCCGCGGGTTCGAGACCCGCCTGGGGCAGCAAGACCTCATCTCTACAATAAATCAAAAAATTAGCTCGGCATGGTAGCGCATGCCTGTAATTCCTGCTACTCGGAAGGCTGAGGAGGAAGGATTGTCGGAGCCCAGCAGGTCGAGGCTGCGGTGGCTGGAAGCGGCCACTGCACTCCAGTCTGGGCGACAGAGTGAGACTCCAACTCAAAAAAATAAAAAAATAAAAAAAATAAATGGGGTTGTTTGTTTTTCTGTCTATTTGTTTGAGTTCCTTGTGGATGCTGGATGTTAGCCCTTTGTCAGATGTATGGCTTGCAAATAATTTTTCCCATTCCATGGGTTGTCTCTTTATTGCCATGCTGGTTTCTTTGGCTGTGCAAAAACTTTTCAGTTTGATAAGGTCCTACCTATCAATCTTAGCTTTTGCTGCATTTGCTTTTGAGGACTTGACCACAAATTCATTGCCTACTCTGATGTCTAGGAGGGTGTTCTTTATGTTTTCTTCTAAGATTGTTATAGCTGAGGTCTTACATTTAAGACCTTGATCCATTTTGAGTTAATTTTTGTGCGAAGTAATAGGTAGAGATCCAGTTTCATTTGTCTGCATGTCATTTAGCCAATTTCCCCTGCACCATTTGCTAATATGGCTTCCTTCCCCAGTGTTTGTTTTTGT
>NW_007037655.1:0-780 GCF_000164805.1 Carlito syrichta
TTCCCTGCTTCCCACCTCCTCCCCACAGAGGGAATCTCTACAAAGACAATCCCAGTCAGACTCACTATCTAAGTCTTCCCAAGTCCAGTCTGTCTTGGACATACCAAAGGAAGTGTGCTCTCTCTTTCTCTCTCTCTCTCTCCCTTTCTCTCTCCTCTGTCTTCCTTTCTTTGACTATCCCTCTGTCTCTCCCCCCTTTCTCTATTTCTCTCTCCTTTCCCTTCCCTTTCTCTTTTCCCATTTCTCTCTCTCTCTCTTTTTCTTTCTCTTCTCTTTTTGTCTATCTCTCTCTCCCTCTCTCTCTTTCTCTCTCTCTCTCTCTCCCCCTCTTCCTTTTTGTCTATCTCTCTCTCCCTCTCTTTCTCTCTCTCTCCCTGTTCCTTTCTGTCTGTCCTCTTTCTCTTCTTTTTTCTTTCTCCTTTTCTTTCTTTCTGTGTCAATCTCTTTTTCTACCTCTTCCTCTCTCTCTTTCTCCCCACCCCCACTCTACACTCACTGAGGAAAGACCATGTGAGGACTTAGTGAGAAAACAGCCATCTGCAAGCCAGGAAGAGCAGCCCTCTGGCAGCCTAATCACCTGGAACCTTGATCTTGAACTTTACAACCTCCAGAGCTGTGAGAAAATAAAGTCCTGCTGTTCACATCCTCAGTTTGTGATACTCCGCTGTGGCTGCCTGAGTAGATTATACAGACCTATGTGTAGAAGAGCTACAGGGGCCCAAAAATGAAAAGTGTGAAGACTCTTCCCACATGAGAGTAGCGTCCAGAACAGGCAAGCAG
>NW_007037657.1:0-746 GCF_000164805.1 Carlito syrichta
CTGAGGTAGGATTGAAAGTACTAAGATTTCATAAAATACATGAGGTAGGAATACACAAAATATATAGTTAACATGAGGTGGGGATATATGAAATATAGTGAACTAACTTTTACAGCAAATAAGTTTCTTGGTTTCTTGGATCTCTCAATAGCATGCTCTTAACCTAAATCTATTGTTGTCCTCTCAAATACCACACATGTTGCTTTTCATAAACTCTTTTTTTGCTTTACCAGCATAATGTTAGCAGAAAGCGTGTGGGTGAAGCTAGCCCCTGCACTTGAATCAACCAAAAGAGATATACCTAGCAAACTGCCAAAAGTTAGAAATTCAGTAGAAAACTTAATCTGATGAATCCATCATGAAAATGAACAGGTAAGGAGTGTCTTATGTATGTGTTGGCATCTGTCATTAGTAATGACAAAATGCTTTGAAAAATCCACATGAAAATATAGTTAATTTATGAATGGAATACTCTTTTACTTTGACTAAAAATTATGGTAATTAGTTTTAAGTAGCATGGTGTGATAAAATCAATTATGAATATAAAACAATTCAAAATAAAATATTCATATGAGGAAAATAGAGTGATTAGACATCCATCCCCAACTGCATTTCATACATAACACTTTTTAATCATAAAAAGGTTGTAGGTTTAATCAACTCTTCAGTCATATCAAAAAAATAATTCTACTAGCTGATTTGTGATGATATTGAGGGTAAGGCTGCCTCACGGTATATATGCCCCC
>NW_007037658.1:0-866 GCF_000164805.1 Carlito syrichta
CTCCCACAAAAATTTTCTGTATTTTGAGGTCACAAGAATCAATGAATTTTGTACCATTATACCTTTTGATTCTAGGGAATATGATTATGGTCATATATGTTCCTAGGAAACAAAAGGAGTTGTAGGGCCGGAGCGTTGATTACAACTAACAAGAGGAGCAGAATGCTCCTGAGGATCTGTAATGACAGATTTAGCGTGTCCACGGAGCAAGTAGCTCTGAAAATGTAGGGATCCAGAAGCCCACATTGCTAATTAAACCTTATCAAGAGGCCCTGTAGATTCCGGAAAATGATAAATCCTAGAACGGGATATCCTTTTCGTTCTCAGTAAGATGCCCAGATTTTTTCTGTCAATGTGAATTTCAAACTCAGTATATCAAAAGACAGATGACCAGCAGGTTCCTAGGGAAGTGATTCTACGATTCCTGTTTACCTTTAAAAATAGGTACTAAACATTTGGCAACTGCAAAACCCTTGTCCCGCCTCAAAATAAAAAGAGACATGGAAAGGGAAGGATTACAGGGTTCACCTTAATACCAGAGGCACATCCAAATATTGCAAGAAGATTCTTTTTGTCCTGGAATCTGGCCTTAGTTTTTCTGAGGAACCTAACGGACTTGGAGTGCCCAATACCCGTTTACAACATTTAAGAGGACCAGAGTGTTGCTGGAGTCCTGAAATGACCGATTCATAATATCCACATGCTAAATTTCTCCAAAACATTTGTGGAGCTCCAACCTCTGCTTCATGTTTGTCGCATAGCAGACACCTTGGGAATTTTTTTGATTGGGGGACGCGTACAGCAAAGATTCTTTATTTGTACTTAGTTGGAGGCCATGTAGAGTCATGTATGTGTGGACTCTCTTT
>NW_007037659.1:0-394 GCF_000164805.1 Carlito syrichta
CACATTCAGAATTTATGTGAGAAACACTGTAGTTGTCAATTTTGAAGGCAGAATTATACCATGTATTCCAACGTATTAAAAGGAAAAGGAGTTATCATTGGAGTACTATACAATTCTTAAAAAATCAATCCCAGCATAGTGAACTTTTGAGGCCCAACCATGAATTGTAACCATTTTGAAAGTGAAAAAAACAAATAGAATAAACAAATAAAGTGTTGCATGTTTTACAGCTTTCATTCATTTATTTATTTAATTATTTATTTTAATGTTTTAAAAAATGTGGGGTACAATTCAGAGTTAAATATACAAACATTGATTTTGCAGGGTCCCTGGTGGATGAGGTATGCCCCTCCATTCCTTAGCAGAATCCCTCCACTGCCAATCTAACACCTCC
>NW_007037660.1:0-20459 GCF_000164805.1 Carlito syrichta
ACAAAGTCCTTGGGCATGGACATAGTTCAGCCAAGTTCATTGCTAATTTATAGCAAGGGTGCTTTTTCTCTAGTTTGTAACACCTTGTTCTTTGGTTCCATCTGAAAAATAATTTAAATGGCCATTACTGTCATTTTCCTACCAGCATTCTTGTCATGACCACTTAACCGACCTCTTAGGAGTGCCAACCTTTCCCTAGTCTCTTTGTCTTCAAAGCCCTCACCAGAATCTTCACTTTTTGTAGCCTGTCCCTCCAAATTTTCCAGCCTCTGCTTATCACCCAACTCTAAAGCCACTTTTCCATTTTCAGGTATTCATTATCAACCCCATTTCTTGACACCTGTTTTTTGTTTAGTGTGTTTTCTGTTACTTATAAGAGAATATCTGAAGTGTGGTAATTTTTAATGAAAAATAATTTATTTCCTACAGTTACAGAGGTTGAGAAGAGCAAGGTTGAAGGTCTACACCTGGCAATCGTCTTCTTGCTGATGGGGGTTCTCTGTGGCATCCTGAGCAGTGTAGGGCACCACAGGGTGAGGGCACTGAGGATGTTACCATGCAGTACCTTTTAAAAAATAGGGTATTGCTCTGTTACTTCAGGATGGAGTATAGTGACAAGATCCTAGTTCACTATACTGTCAAACTATTTGGCTCAAGTGATCCCCCCACTCAGCCTCTCATGTAGCCTGGGCTATAGGTGTGCACTACCATGACCAGCTAATTTTATTAAATTTTTTTGTAAAGACAAAATCTAATTCCATTTCCCTGGTTGATCCTGAACTCCTGTCCTCACGTGATCCTCCCACCAAACCCCCCAATGTGATGGAAATATAAGAATAAGCTATATTTAAGCACCCAGCATGTTTCTTCTTCTTTTTTAAGAGTGATGTCATATGGGGTTTGATCATGAACTCATTCTGTCCTTATTTTTGTGTGAAATTGTTTTTCATAAACCTTTAGAAGGAGACTTGTTTCAGCAAAGCTTCCCTTTACAGATTTCTTCTGTTGTTTTCGAGTTGTATTCCAAGATACATGAGGTCGATTTTTGAGATTTTCTGACTTTCTTCCCACTGAACTTCAATTTGACCTTATACCAGCCCTGCCCAATAGTAATAGGTTTGCTGGTAATAACCAAAGACTGAAACAGGGATATTTAAACACGTCCATCAGCAAATGGGAATATTTAAACAAATTGTGGTATATCGACACAATGGAATACTGTGTAGAAATAAAAATGAATGAAATATGCATCAAGATTATGCTTTTATTTCTAATTTTGAAATGTGTCCATGCTTAGTTTTGACCTGGATAGATGATTCAATTAAAATTACAATCCCAATGTTTTTATATTTAATTACCAATGGTGATTAATATTGGTGTCTAGAGTTATTCATTCTATCCCCATTAAGTATTCAAATAAACACATTGTGATGTGACATAGAAAAGCATATGTAACGGGTATAGAAGAAAATAATTCAAACTGAATCAACCTTATGACCCAAATACCTGCATACTTGTTCACTGTATAACACCTCAATAGCATCTATGTGATGCAGCAGGTGAAGCAAAATGTAGTCATCCAAAAATGAAGTTGTATTTAATGAAAAAATAATTCGTACTTTAGTTATTCATTTAAAAATAAAGTAAATGCTATTAAAATTATTTATATTGTATTAAGCACATTTTAAGTGTTTAAAGCCACTTGTTGCAAAGTAGGTACTGATTGATAGAGTGTGAGTATAGACCTATTGTTTCTTCTCTCTCTCCTTCCTATTCTTTTTAATTTTGATTTTACTGCTAGCAGTTTCTTAGTTCAGGTCCTTATCTCAGAAGGGAGCCCTGATGAGTCACTTTTGAGTCTTCAGATGGGCTAGGTTGTTCTAGACCTTTGAGTCCTTATTACTGTGTACTATTGGCATCTTGGTATCTCTTGGGAGAAGATGCAAATGGAATGAAGAATCTGCTGTTTGGAAGCAAATACCTGTTCCCTGGTGCATTTACAGTTTTTGGTCTAAACACTAGGAATCACTGAAGAAATCAGACATGGAATTGATGAATATAGCACAGCAAGATGATCTGCAACGTCTAGCTTCTGCAGACCAGTTAGTGATGAGTCTCAAAGATGTTATTAGACAGAAGGATGACCAAGTGCAGCAAAAAGATGATGCTTTACAGGTATATTATGTTTTTCCTTTCTTGCACAGCATTTGAGAAAGGACAGACACAAAATTCACTTGGGTTTTTGTCTTCCCTTAGATTATTAGAGAACCTTATTCTAATTTCCCTAATACTGTTACATGATGCCTATTGAAAACAAGTTTTGGGCCAGGTGTAGAAAGCAGTGCCTGTAATCCCAGCACTTTAGGAGGCTGAGGTGGGAGGGTCCCATGAGGCCAACAGTTCAAGACCAGCCTGGGGATCATAGTGAGTCTCCATGTCTGCAAGAAACCTAAAAAAAAGAAAAAGCCGAGTATGGTGGTGCATGCTTGTAGTCCTAGTTACTTGGGCAGCTGAGATGCAAATATTGCTGCTGCAGAGAGCTGTTATCATGCCATTACACTCCACCCTGGGTGACAAAGTGAGACCCTGTCTCTCACTAAATAAATGAATAGTTTGTGTTATGTACTAGATAAGTAGTGAATAAGCATTTTTGAATTTATCATCATTTTTCTGTGACAGGACGAAAGAAAGGCTGCTGCTGACAAAATGAAAAAACTAAAACTTCATGCTAAGGTCAAGTTAGCTTTTCTGAATAGACAAATAGAAGAAATGAAGGCACATGGAGGGACTGCTCTGACTACAGAACCTCAGTCAGAGGAGAAACTCTCTAAGGTATGGTGACTGATGTAGCAGATCTTCACTAATCACAAACAGATGATACTGAAATGGCACATTGTTAAATAAGGCTTTTTCTTATGGAGCTTATAATCCAGCTGAACTATAGGCCACACACCGGGAGACTAAAAGGTCTGCAGAACACATGGATACAAAATGCCTGTTGTGACTTTCATGAAATTAAAAAATGTTCACAGGAAGAGATAAGTTCTCAAATGAGTGTTATTTCTCACCTCTTAATGTGAGATTAGGAGAGACACATACTTTTTTTTTTTGAGTTGGAGTCTCAATCTTTCACCCAGTCTGGAGTGCAGTGGCTGCTCTCGGCCACTGCAGCCTTGACCCGCTGGGCTCTAGCGATCCTTCCTCCTCAGCCTTTCAAGTAGCTGGAATTACAGGCATGCGCTACCATGCCCAGCTGATAACACATACCTTTTGGAGGTATTTCATCCTTGTTTAGAAGATCAAGCTAGATGAACAAAAATAGACTCTTGAATTAGATGCTCTCTGAGGTCTCTTTCATTTCTGAAACCATGTGATTTATTAACTTAATATGAAGTGCTCTATGTCCTCAAATGGCCACATAGTGGTGGATTAAAGTTTATACATTGTGAATGAGTCAGCTGAATTCTCTTTGCTCCCTAGAAAGAAAGCCCTCTAGGTTTAGACTGTCACCCACAAAAAATTTGAATGTTAGGGATACAGAGGAGAAAAGAAAGAACGCCCTTTTGAGGATCACTGTCCCTGTACTCATTTTCATTGTCTTTCATCTATGGTTAAGACCCAAATATTCACATTCTGTCAGGTAGTTAAGAGAACAAGAAGGTTCAGTTTTGTGGAGAGTTTTGTATGAACTCATGCATATCACTTGTCCACTCTATAGTTATAAAGTGAGACTTGATTTCTTCCATAGAAAAGATATCATTATTTTTTTTAGTTTCATTCTGATTTACTCTTTGGCCTACTACTATTCTTACTCCAAATGCTGTTAGTTCTTAGGAATTGAGGCTGTTTGTTTTGTTGTTGTTGGTTTTTTGAGCCAGAGTCTCACTCTTTCACCCAGGTTAGAGGGCAATGTCATGTTCATGGCCCCTACAGCCTTGGCGTGCAGAGCTGAGGTGATCTTTCCCTTCAGTCTTCCAAGTAGCTGAAACTACAGGCATGCACAACCATGCCTGGCTAATTTTTCATACATTGAAGGGACGAGGCTCATCAAGTTGCCCAGGCTGGACTCAAACTCATGGGCTCTGGCAATTCTCTCACCTCGGTTTCCCAAAATGCTGGGTAATTATAGGTGTGAGCCATGGCACCTGGCCTAGGGAAATACATTTTTGGTCAACTTTCTAGGCACAGTCCTTGGGATCAATAGTCAGCCTCCCTCAGTGTTCTTCTGAGTCTTTCCTTTTGGGAGCTAATGCTCAGAGCACATTACTTGACCTGAATTGATAACCTCATTTACACTCATTTTAAAGCTTTTCTCAATCATTTCAAATCGTTTTTTCATCTTGATTCTTTTCTTGCTTTTTGGCTTTTTCTCTGATAGTTCTCTTCCCCTGGCTGTGGTAGCACTCACCTGTCTTTCCATATTGCTTTGTTCCATCTAGCTTCCTCTCAGGCATGCTGTTAGATTTTCAAATTATCCATTTTATACTCTACTCTTTAATTGACCTTTTTAGCTCTGAGACCTTTAACAAATCAATGTCTCAGTTCATTTTCTTCCTCTGTTAATTATATACTTTTTGAGTTCCAATATTAGTCATAGGAACTCTGTAACTATTTTATTCTCCATACAGAGAATATAAACCTATTCCATTAAAAGTATAGTTAAAAAATGACTGTAATCCTCAGATGCTTGACTATTATGGGAAAGAAAAATGTGTAAAATTATCCACTGTAGTTTCTGTCAATAGGACTTGTTTATTTGGGAGGTAAATTTACTAGAGAGGCAGAATCTGTAAATGAGCTAGTGTGAGATTTAGATACCCCTCACTGTCTCTTTTGTGCTGTTTTGCTCCTCACTCAACAGCTATAGTTTCTAAAATTCTGTCCTCAATTCTTCCAGGGAGGAAGATTATGGGTTTTCTGTTAAGGCACAGTCCTGCTTCTTCTAGACTAAAATCTGTCAAAAACAGAAGCGGTACAATTTCTTCCAAGTATCAATTCCCCTGAAGTGTCTTTCTGCTTTTGATTGTTCTCCAGTATTTTCAGCTGGCCATTATCTGAGAGGGGATAAGATGAGTAGGAACTACTTGGTCATACTGAAACCAGAAGACTCTAAGATTTCTTAATTGCTAGGTCACCTGGTTTTTCATGTTACCTTCAGTTTAATAAATGCATAATTAAGTGATTGTTAGGGGAAAATTAGATCAAATTTCAAATTTCTATCAATTGTCAATATGTTTAATAATTTTATCTCCTGCTTTTTCAGCCTGAGAATGGTTAGAGACCATTGCCTTGTTAGACTCTGGTGTGGCCATGTGGTCTTCAAGCTATGACTGTTGCCATGCTTTCTGATTTTGGCCCCCCTCCCCCAAGTTGGGGAGGCAAATCTTTCTCTCCCTTCTCTCTCTAATTTACTTTTAAATAAACTATATTCTTAAAGCTAAAAAAGAAGTTCTACAGAGGAGACTATAGAAGCAGACAGGATAAAACATACACTTGAGGAGAAAGAAGAGCTAATTAGTGCTTTGGAAGCCCAGGTGCAGGCAGAGCAGGCTGTACATGTAGGGGTGTAAATTGCTTCATATTCCTTTGGTTAATGAATCACTGAAACCCAGTATCTTAATCCATGAGAAATAGATTTTTCGAGATACCCAGTGGACATTTCTCTACATATCTGCACATCTCCTTCCTTCCTGTTTTTCTGACTATATTGGTAGAATATGCATTGATGTTTGTCTTTTTTTTATATTTGTAGGTATACAGTATGTCCTTTGAATATATGATTTCACATATTGTAAGTTTTTTTGTTGCTTTATTTCACCTTAGGCCTTCTTTTTGTTCCTTTTGAGTCCTTTCTGATTTTATCCTATATTTTGGAATAATTTTTTCTTTTACGTCATATTTCTTCTTGTGTTCTCACCTCATTTCTGATTTTTCCTCTTGTCTTGTATAATTTTCTCAATTTTTCAAAATTCATTTTGAAGTGGGTTTCAACTTTTATTTTTTCAGTATGAGGAGGGACTGAAAAAAACCCAGAATTTGTTTATAAAAAGTTGTGTTTTTATTCTTACATGATAAATCTCAGTCACCTTCAAAGTACTCTCTGTTTGATGCCATACACCTGTCGAGACACTTTTGTAACTGCTCAAAACAGTTTTGAAGTTGTCCATTTTTATGCCTTTTAGTGCTTCTGCCAATTTTTTGTTTAATCTCTTTCATGTTAGCCAAAATTTTCTCTTTGAGGACGTTTTGCATGGGGGAAAAAACCCCAAAAAAGTCTCTTGGAGTCATGTTGGGTGAATAGGGAGAGTGGGATACAGGCTCCTGAAACTTTTGTTTAAAAACTGCTGATTACTCAGCATGATGTGGGCAGATGTGCTGCCATGGTAGAAGGATCAGTCACCTGCTAGCCACAACTTGGCATTTTTCATCTGCAAATTGTGATGCAACCTTCTCAAAACTTCCATTTGAAAACTGAGGTTGACTGTTTGATCTGGAAAAACAAATTCCAACTGTATGATTAAGGGCCCAACCTCCAAAATATAACTTTGATTATTGGAGATCTTCCCCCTTGTATTACCTCTGGTATGCTTTTATGAATTATTCTGCTCCTTAGTTTTTTCTTATCTTATAGAAAAATGGATTTCATATCCCACATTTATGGAGGTTGAGAAGTCCAACATTTAGGGACTGTATCTTTTAAGGGTCTTCTTGCTTGTGGGTTTCTCTGCAGTGTCCTGAAGAATCATATGGTGAAGTGGCTGAGTGTGCTAATGTGCTGGCTCATTTCTCTCTTTCTCTTTATAAAGCCACCAGTTTCCCTCCTAGGATAAGCCATTAATCCATTATCTGCAAATGTATTTATTCATTCCTGAGGAGAGAGTCTTCATGTCTCAGTCACCTCTAAAAGGCCCTCCTTTCAAACTGCCACATTGGGGTAAAGTTTCCATTTTAGTTTTGGAGGGGAAATTCAAACCAGAGCATTCCACCTGTGGGCCTCCAAAACTCACATTTTTTTTTCTTTCAACAATATTGTGTTTATTATTATTATTTGTTTGTTTTAAAGATGTGAGTACAATTAGTTTTCCCTGTAGAGATATTTCATTTCTTTGGCTAAGTTTATTTTTAGACAATTTATATATTTTGTAGCTAAAGTAAATAAGATTATCTTCTTAGTTTCTTTTTTGTGTTGTTTGCTATTGGCATTTTTTTTCCTGATTTCTTACAGTTAATTTTTTGTTTTGATATGATCAAATTATCTTATAAAAACATTCATACTATCCCAAAGCCCCAAAGTTTTAAGTGGTTCAGCACCAACTCAGGAATCAAAGTCTCATCTGTGAGCCTGTGAAATAGAAATTGTTTATCTACTTTCAAAATACAATGATAGGAGAAGTGCAGGGTACATATTTCCATTCTATAAGTAAGAAATAGGCAAAAACAAAGGCGTGGGCAGGCATTGTAGCACCAGCGTATAATCCCAGCACTTTAGGAGGTTGAGGCAAGAAGATTGCCTGAGACTACGAGCTTGAGACCAACCTGGGCAACATGGTGAGACCTCATCTCTGCAACACGTAAAAAAAAAAAAAAAGCTGGTTGTGGCAGTACACATCTTAGTTCCTGCTACTTGGAAGACTGAGGCAGAAGGATTACTTGAGTCCAGCAAGTCGATGCTATGGTGGCAGTCAGCATGCCACTGCACTTCAGCCTTGGTGACAGAATGAGCCTCCAACTCAAAAACAAAACAAAAACAAAAGAAAGAGTAGTAGGCTCCGTGCAATTCTGAGGTCCAAGAGGGCAGTCATTGAGTCTTGGGTCTTAAGATTCCAGAAGAATCTTCTTTGCCTCAATATCTGTTGTGGGAAAACAGAGAGACCATGACACCGAGGCTATCTTAGGAAGCAGCGTTTTATTAGCTCCGGTGCCACTCAGCAGCCTAATGCTCCAAGGCTGAGCAACCTGTAGAAAGAGCAGAGGGTTTTTTTTAAATATTAGTTTAGGTAAGGGAGGGGGTCGGGTTACTTGACTATACATTTTTCTTTGGAATTTGTAAAGTTGTATTTAGCAAAACCAGATTTTCACAAAACAAATTGTTTCCAAGATATACATGACAATCAGGGGTTGTAAACCGATAAATTCACAAAGAGAGAATGCTGGGGTAAGGTTGTGTATCAATTACTATCTTGCACTTACAGGAAAGTGACCTGTGGCTATTTTGTTTTCTCACATTCCATGTGTATCAGGTTAAGAGCTTGCAGGTTCAATTTCAAAAAGGAATAATTTTAATTGTTTTCATCCCCTATCTGCCACATGTCCTGTATCTGCTGCACTCTGATATCTGCAAAGGTCTCTGAGGCCTCAGGCAGTCTCACCATTATAGCTCTGCTGGGCTTAGTCCACCTAGCTCTCTCAGGCTGGCATTTCACCCTGCAAACCCTATAATTCTGGGGTCTTATTGGCAGTCCTACAACCAGGGTTCCACTAGATATTACCCTAGTGACAGCTCTCCGTGGTCACTCCAATCCCACACTTATACTCAGCATTGATCTAGTAGGAGCTCTCTGTGGTGATTTTGCTCTTGTAATAATTCTTTGCCTGATATTTAGGCTTATGATCACATTTTTGAAATCGGAATGAAGGCTTCCAAGCCTTCAAGGCTCTTGATTTCTGCACACACAGACATTGCCAAGTTTTATAACCTGTGTCTTCCAGAGCTGTCATGGGAGCCAAATCTGGGGTTTCTGGAGTCACCATGCACCAACCAGAACAGCTGAGATGCAGGGAGGAATGTCTTGAGGCAGTGTACTAGGCCTAGTCCCAGAAACCATTTTCTTCTCTCAGAACTCTGGGCCTGTGAAGGGAGGGGCAGTCCAAAGCTTTTCTGAAGTGCTTCTGAAATACTGTGAGGTCTTTTTCCATTGTCTTGACTATTAGCACCTGGCTTCCCATTAGTCATGCACATGTTCATAGCAAGTGGTCTTCGTCCACTTTTGGATTTCCCTATTTGGATTCCTATCCTGGAAACATTCTATCATTGCCTACCTCATGACCAGGCTGCAAATTCAAAAGAAAATTTTGTTGCTCTTTCTCTTTTTTCTTGCAGTTCACTGTAAGTAGATAGCAGTAACCACATAGCAGTGTGAGGATTTTGCTACCTAGAAATATTTTCTGCCAGATACCCTATTCCAACACTCTTAAGTTCAACCTTCTTCAATGTCCTTGGGCATGGACATAGTCCAGGCAAGTCATTGCCAATATATAACAGGGATGGCCTATTCTGCAGTTTCTAACACCTTGTTCTTCAGTTCCATCTGAAACATAATTTAAGTGGCCTTTACTGTTCCTTTTCCTACCGGCATTCTGGTCATCACCAGTTAGCTGACCTTTATGAGTGCCAACCTTTCCCTAGTCTCTTTGTCTTCAACACCCTCACCAGAATCTATCCTTTTTGCAACCTATCCCCCCAAATTCTTCCAGCATCTGCTTATTACCCAGTTCTAAAGCCACTTTCACATTTTCAGGTATTCATTATCAGCAGCAGCCCTATATCTTGACACCAGCTTTTTGTCTTGGTTTGTTTTCAGTTACTTATAACAGAATGCCTAAAATGGGGTAATATTTAACAAAAAAATAATTTATTTTCTACACTTACAGAGGTTGAGACATCCAAGGTTGAAGGCCTGCACCTGGCAAGAGTCTTCTTCCTGATGGGGGCTCTCTGTGGGATCCTGAGCAGTGTAGGGCATCACAGGGTGAGGGGACTGAGGGTGTTACCATGCAGCACCTTTTAAAAAATAGGATTTTACTCTGTTACTTCAGGCTGCAGTGTAGTGGCAAGATAAGAGTTCACTGTAACCTGAAACTTCTGGGCCCAAGTGATCCTCCCACCTCAGCCTTTCATGTAGCCTGGGTCATAGTTGTGTACTACCATGACCGGCTAATTTTCTTAAATTATTGTTGTAAAGACAAAGTCTTATTATATTGCCCAGGTTGATCCTGAACTCCTGGCCTCAAGTCATCCTCCCCTCTCCACCTCCCAAAATTCTGGATTTATAAGCATAAGCTACAGTGCCCAGCATGCATCTCCTTCTTTTTTTAATTGTGACATTAAATTGGGTTGTATCATGAACTCTTTCTGTCCGTATTTTTGAGTGAAATTGGTTTTCATAAATCTTTAGAAGGAACCTTGGTTCAGGAAAGCTTCTCTTTACAGACATCTTTCTTCTGTTGTTTTGGTGTTGTGTTCAAAGATATGTGAGGTAGTTTTTTGAAAATTTCTGACTTTCTTCCCCCTGACATTCAGCTTGATCTATACCAGTCCTGCCCAATAGTAATAGGTTTGCTTGTCATAACCAAAGACTGAAACAGGGATATTTAAGGATGTCCATCAACAGAGGGTTATATTTAAAAAAATTCTGTTATATCCACACAGTGGAATACTATGTAGGAATAAAAATGAATGAGTTATGCATCAATAGTATGCTTTTATTTTAAATTTTAAAATGTTTCCATGCTTAGTGTTGAAGTGGAAATGTGCTTCAGTTATAATTAGATTAATAATATCTTTATATTTTAATTACCAGCAGTGATTAATATTGGTGTCAAGAGTTACTCATTCTTTCTGCATTAAGTATTCAAATAAACATATTATAATGTCACATAGAAAATTATATGTAATGGGTATAGAAGAAAATAATTCAAACTGAATTACAGGGGGCCAGTCCCTTCAGAGAGATTTAGAGGGTCCCTGGCAGGTCAGGCAGTGTTGGCGATTATTCTGGAGAAATAAGGAGAAAGAAAGAGAAAGGGGGAGAAAGAAAGAGACTGGACTCTGTCTAGTGCAGAAGCCGATTCTGTAGTAGGGATAGATATTAAAAGAAAGAAAGATGGAGGGATAGATATAAAGAGGAAGAAAGAAAGAAAGTGGACAACTGTTCAGTGAATTGAGCAGAAACCATGTATTGGGACCAACCGTGAATCTTTTATCCCAAATTTTCACATGTTAAATCACAAGACTTTCATGTGAACACAAGGCCAGGTGGATGAGGTGCATCCCCCCCACCAGGTGTTTCCTTAAGCATGAGGAAGGACAATCCCAATCAAATCACAAGACTATTACGTGAACACATGAGGGGCGTCCCCCACCCACTAGGCATTTTCCCAAGCATGGCAGAGGACAATCCCAAAATTATCTCACTGTTTCTTATGCCTGGTTTATGTTCCTCAAAAGCAATACAACAATTCTAATATCATGATATCCTAATATCCATAACTTCTAAAACTTATGCATACCCATCACCTAATGACTGGCTTAAATCCTAATACCTTTCTATTCTGTGCTAATTTTACCTGTACTATAAAAAACTCAATTATAGCTCAAACCAGTTCCTAAAGAATGTGACCCAGTCCAAAGATCATGCTGGGCCATTTCCAGGAACAATTGATTATAATTTCTTAACAAAATGGCTATTCTAAAATCCTATGTATTTATCTTAATTTCTATAAAAGTTTCTGATTCCTAATCCTAATATATAAGGCTGATCATCGGCAACAAAGCTTCTAAAATAAATCCCAAATACTAACTGTAATTGTACTAAAGCCAAAACCACAATTAGTAGAAAGTGGGAACAATGAAATTTCTAAAGTTAGCTGTATTCTTATAAAATCTTAAAGTATCATGTTTGATCATGCTTGAACTAACATAATTCCCTCACGTAACATGACCTATTCTAAAATACTTTCTATGAATAAAATAAATTCAGTTTCTATTATAAGTAGAAAAAACCTACACTAATTGTAACTAAAGAACCAGTTTAAAAGAATGCAGCCCAGCCCAAAGTGGATGCTGGGCCCTTAGGAATGTGGCCCAGTCCAAAGTTCATGCTGGGCCATTTCTGGTAACACTAGATAATCATCTATACCATCTAAAGCTGGAAAGAGCTCTCTAAATGTATATACTAGTTCTACAAATATAGTTTTAAATCTTATAAAGAAGCCTGTGTCATGTATAAGGCTCTCAAATGTGACCTGAGTTCAAACTGTGTTAAGTTTAAAGCCAAAACCGCAGTCTGTGAGAAATAGGAACAATAAATCCCTAGTATCAGCCATGCCTGTCATATTCTCAGAACTTCGTGCTTAGATCATCAAAGTCCCTGTTAGTGGGTCATGCCAAACAACAAAGAAAGGAAGAGGGAATGGGCCTTCAGCTCCTGAATACAACCTGGTGGTCTCAGGGTCCGCAGCCCTCCTGGATCCCTAATGTTCATGCGGGCCTCCACAGCCAGCTCCCAACACTGAATCAACTTTTCAACACCAAATACCTCTATACTTGTTCCTTGTATAACACCTCAATAATATTTTATGTGATGCAACAAATGAAGCAAAATGTAGTCATCCCAAAATGAAGTTGTATTTAATAAAAAATAATTTATTCTTTATTTTTTAATTTAAACTAATTAAAAGTAAATACTATTAAAAATTAAGCATTCATTTTGCATTAAGCACATTTTAAGCCCTTTGAAGTCACTTGTAACTAGTAGGTACTGAATTATACAGTATGAGTAGAACTTTTATTTCTTCTGTCCCTTCTTATTCCGTTTAAACTTGATTTTACTGTGAGCAATTTCTTAGTTCAGGTCCAAATCTCAGAAGGGAGCCCTGATGACTCACTTTTGAGACTTCAGATGGGCTAGGTTGTTCTAGCCCTTTCAGTCCTTATTACTGTGTACTCTTGGCATCTTGGTACATCATGGCAGAAGATGGAAGTGCAATGAAAAATCTGCAGTTTGGAAGTGAATACCTTTTCCCTGGCATATTTACAATTTTTTTCTAAACATTCGGAATCACTGCAGAAATTGAATATGGAATTGAATAATACAGCCCAGCAAGATGTTCTGCAGCATCTAGCTTCTGCAGAGCAGTTAGTGGTGAGTCTCAAAGATGTTATTAGACAGAAGGATGACCAACTGCAGCAGAAAGATGATGCTTTACAGGTACTATTATTTTTTTCCTTTCTTGCAGAGCATTTGATAAAGGACAGACACAAAATTCACTTAGATTTTTGTCTTCCCTTAGATTATTAGAGAATCTTATTCTAATTTCCCTAATACTGTTACATGATGCCTATTGAAAACAAGTTTTGGGCCAGGCGTGGAAACTCGTGCCTGTAAACCCAGCACATTGGAAGACTGAGGTGGGAGGGCCCCATGAGGCCAACAGTTAAAGACCATCCTGGGGAACATAGTGAGACTCCATCTCTGCAAGAATAATTTTTTAAAAAATAGCCGAGTATGGTGGTGCACGCCTGTAGTCCTAACTACTTGGGAGACTGAGATGGGAATATTGCTACTGCAGCAATTTGAGATCAGGCCATTACATTCCAGCCTGGGTGACAGAGTGAAACCCTGTCTCTCACTAAATAAATGAGTAGTTTGTGTTACATGCTAGATAAGTGGTGAATAAACCTTTATGAATTTATCATTATTTTTCTCTGGCAGAACGAAAGAAAGGCTGCTGCTGACAAAATGAAAAAACTAAAACTTCATGATAAGGCCATGTTAGCTTCTCTGAATAGACACATAGAAGAAATGAAGGCCCAAGGAGGGACTGTCCTGACTACAGAACTTCAGTCAGAGGAGAAACTCTCTAAGGTATGGTGCCCAGTGTTGCAGAGCTTCACTAATCACAAACATTTATATTGCTGAAATGGCACACTGTTAAATGATGCTTTTTCTTATGGAGCATTGAGAGTAAGAATAGTAGTAAGACAAAGAGTAAATCAGACTACAGGCCACACACTGTGAGAATAAAAGGTCGGCAGAACATATGGATATGAAATGCCAGTTGTGACTTTCATGTAATTAAAAAAGTTCACAGGAAGAGATAAGTACTCAAGTGAAGATTATTTCTCACATATTAAGGCAGAGAGACACATACCTTTTGGAGGCATTTTATCCTTGGTTAGAAGACCAAGCTTAGATGACCAAAAATATACTGGATTAGATGCTGTCTAAGGTCACTTCCAGCTCTGAAACCATGTGGTTCAGTAACTTACTGTGGGATGCTCTATGTTTTCAAATGGCCACATAATGGTGGATTATATTTTCATACATTGTGGAATTATCTTGGGCTCCCTAGAAGAAAGGCCCTCTTGGTTTAGACTCACCCTCAAAACTGTTTAATGTTGGGTATACAGAGGAATAAGGAAAGTACTGCCTTTTGAGGATTAATGTCCTAGTGTTCATTTTCATTATCTTTCACCTATGGTTAAGCCCCAAATATTCACATTTCTTCAGGTACTTAAGAGAACAAGAAGGTTTAGTTTTGTGGAGAGTTTGGTATGAAGGCTCGCATATCACATGTGTACCCTATAGTTATAATGTGAGTCTAGACTTCACCCATAGAAAAGAAATCATTTTGTTTTCTTAGTTTTATTCTGATTTACTCTTTGGCCGACTATTATTGTTACTCTCAATGCTCTTAGATCTTGGGAATCGAGTTTTATTTTTCTTTTTTATTTGTTGTTGTTTTGAGTCAGAGTCTCACTCTGCCACCCAGGTTAAAGGGCAGTCACATGCTTATGGCCCCTGCAGCCTTGACCTGCTGAGCTGAGGCGATGCTTCCCCCTCAGTCTTCCAAGTATCTTGAACTCCAGGTGCACACAACCATGCCCAGCTAATTGGTTGATACACTGAAGAGATGAGGTCTCTCCAAGTTGCCCAGGCTGGTCTCAAATCTATGGGCTCAGGCAATTCTCTCACCTCATCTTTCCAAAGTGCTGGGTATTTATAGGTGTGAGCCACTGCACCCGGCCAAGAGAAATGAGGTTGTGATCAACTTTCTAGGCACAGCCCTTGGGACCAATAGTCAGCCCCCCCAGTGCTCTGCTGAGTCTTTCCTTTCAGGGACTAATGCACAGAAAACATTACTTGACCCGAATAGGTAACTTTATTCAAACTTATTTCAAAAGCTTTTTGCAATCATCTCAAATCGCTTTTTCATCTTGCTTCTTCTTTTCTTACTTTTGGCCTTTCCTCGGATAGTTCTCTTCCCCTGGCTGTGAGAGCACTCACTTCTCTCTCCATATTGCTTTGTTTCTTCTAACTTCCTCTCAGCCATGCTGTTAGATTTTTAATTTATCCATTTTATACTCTGCTCTTTAATTTAATTTTTAGCTCTGAGACCTTCAACAAATCAATGACCCAGTTTATTTCCTTCCTCTGTTAAATGATTCTTGAGTTCCAATTATAAGTCATAGCAACAGTTTAACTATTATATACTTGGTACAGAGCTAACAATTCCATGAAAAATATAGTTAAAGAAATGACAGTAATCCTCAGATGCTTGAATGAATATTATGGGAAGGAAAATATGTCACATTATTCATTGTAGGCTGGGCATGGTGGCTCAGCCTGTATTCCCAGCACTTTGGGAGGCTAAGGCAAGTAGTTTGCCCAATCCCACGGGTTCAAGACCAGCACGAGAAACTTAGCAAGACCTCATCTCTAGAATAAATAAAAAATTAGCTGGGCATAGTAGCACGTGCTTGTAGTTCTGGCTATTTGGCAGGCTGAGGTGGAAGCATTGCTGGAGCCTAGATGGTCAAGGCTGTGATGGCTGGAAGCATGCCACTGCACTCTAGTCTGGGCCATAGAGTGAGACTCCAACTGAATATATATATATTCATTGTAGTTTCAGTAAACAAAACTCATTTATTTGGAGGGTGAATTTAGTAGAGAGGCAGAATGTGTAAGGAAGAACTTTTGGGAAAAAAACAGTCTTCCAGTTTATATTTCCCCTTGCTGGCTCCTTTCTGATGCTTTGCTACTCACTCAACAGCTTTAGTTTCTTGAATTCTCTCCTTAATTCTTCAAGTCAGCAAGACTATGGGTTTTCTGTTAATGTTTAGTCCTCCAGTTTTTTCAGACTAAAAGTTGTCAAAATTGGGAACTTGGTTCAATTTCTTCTAAGTATCAATGCCTGTGCATATGTTTCTGCTTTTGATTGTTCTCCAGTATTTTCAGATAGCTATTTTGTGTTTTGTCTACAGTGTATGGCTGTTATCTGAGGGAGGATAGGACTAACAGGAGAACTTGGTCCTCTTGAAATGAGAAGGCTCTAAGATTTCTTAATTATTGTTATGTCACCTCTCTTTTCATGTTCCCATCAGTTTAATACAATTTTAATTAAATGATTGTAAGGGGAAAATTAGATGAAAGATCAAATACAAATTAATTGTAAATTATTGTAAATGACCTTATCTCCTGAATTTTCAGCATGACAAGTGTTTGAGGCCATTGCCTTGCTAGACTCTGGTGTGGCCACGTGCTCTTCGAGCTATGGCTGTTGCCATGTTTCCTGACTTTGGCCCCTCACCCAACTTGGAGAGGTGAATCTTCTCTCTCCCTTCTCTTTCTTTCTCCAATTTACTTTTAAATAAGCTATATTCTTAAATCCTAAAAAAATGAGTTCTATAAGGAGACTATAGAAGTAGAAAGGATAAACATACACTCAAGGAGAAGGAAGAACTAATTAACCCTTTGCAAGCCCAACTTACCCAGTCGCAGGCAGAGCAAGCTGTACAGGTAGGGGTATAAATTAGTACACATTTCTTAGGTTAATGAATTGCTAAGTCCGGTATATTAATATATGACAATACATTTTTCTAGAAGCCCAGTGGATATTTCTCTACATATCTATAAGTCTCCTTCCTTTGTGTTTTTCTGTCTGACAATATTATTAGAACATATATTGATGTTTGTCATTTTTGATTTGCATTTGTAAATACCCAGTATGGCCTTTGAATATATGATTTCACATATTGTAAGGTTTTTTTGTTGTTGTTGTTGCTTTATTTTGCTGTAGGCATTCTATTTTGTTACTTTGGAGTTCTTTCTGATTTTATCCTCTATTCTGAAATGATTTTTTCTTTTATGTCATACTCTCATGTGTTGTTACCTCATTTCTGATTTTTCTAATGTTGATTTATGTTTTCCTCTTGTCTTGTATAATTTTCTTAATTTTAAATATTCCTTTTGAAATGAAGGACTCATTTGCAATTTTGGAGTTGCAATTTTGATTTATTTTCAGTTTGAAAAGGGAACCAAAAAACACAGAATTTGTTTATAAAAAATTGTATATTTATTCTTACATATTTTAACTTCAATTACCTTCAAAGTACTCTCAGTTTGATGTCATACGCCTGTTGAGAAACTTTTGCAACTACTCAAAACACTTTTTGAAGTCGTCCATTTTTATGCCTTTTAGTGCTTTTGCCAGTTTTTTTTTTCACTTCTTCCATGTTAGCCAAACATTTCTCCTTGTGGACTTTTTGCATGGGGAAAACAAACAAAAAATGTCTCTTGGGGCAAGATTGGGTGAGTAGGGAGGATGGGATACAGAGGTTCTGCCAATTTTGGTCAAAAACTGCTCAATGCTCAGCAAGGTGTGGGCAGGTGTGTTGCCATGGTGGAAGAATCAGTCACCTGTTTGCCACAACTTGGGACATTTCTTCTGCAAATGGTGACACAACTTTCTCAAAACTTCCATTTAAAAGCTTTATTTGACTGTTTGATCCAGAGGAACAATTTCCAAGTGTACATAAGGGTCCACCATCAAACTATAATTCTGGTTTTGGTGGTTCTTCCCCCTTGTATTACCTCTGGTATTCTTTTATCCAATTATTCTGCTTCTTAGTTTTTTTTATCTTATAAAAAAGATTTTATATCCTACAGTTATGGAGGCTAAGAAGTCCAGCATTTAGGGGCTGCATCTGGTAAGAGTCTTCTTGCTGGTGGGTTTCTCTGCAGTGTCCTGAATATCACTTGGTAAAGGGGCTGAAAGTACTAATGTACTAGATCATTTATCTTTCTGTTTGTAAAAATCCACCAGTTTACTTACTAGGATAAGCCATTAATCCATTAACTCATCAATCTATAAATGTATTCACTCATTTCTGAGGACAGAGTCTTCATGACCAGGCACCACTTAAAGACCCCCCTTTAGTACTGCCATATTGTGGATAAAACTTCAATATGAGATTTGGAGGTGACATTCAAACCACAGTATTCCATCTTAGGTTCTCCAAAACTCACATCTTTTTTAGATACATTCATACCATCCCACAGTGCCAAAATCCTAATTCGTTCAGCACCAACTCAAGAGCCCAAAGTCTCATCTGTGAGCCTGTGAAATTGAAACAGTTTATCTACTTCCAAGACACAATGGTAAGACAAGTACAGGGTACACATTCCCATTGTGCAGCCAGGTGCAGTGGCTCAGGCCTATAATCCCAGCACTTTGGGAGGCCGAGGCAAGAGGATTCCCTAAGTCTGCAAGTTTGAGAACAGCCTGGGCAAAATGGTGAGACATCGTCTCTGCAGTAAATGAAAGATAAATAAGCTGGGTGAAAGCACACACCTTTAGTTCCATCTACTTGGAAGGCTGAGGCAGAAGGATCACCTGAGCCCAGCTGGTCAAGGCTTTGGTGGCCCTGAGCATGCCACTGCACTCCAGCATGGGTGACAGAGTGAGACTCCAGTTCAAAACAAACAAACAAAAGAAAGAAAGAAAGAAAGAAAGAAAGAAAGAAAGAAAGAAAGAAAGAAAGAAAGAAAGAAAGAAAGAAAGGGGTAACAGGCCTTATGGAAATCTGAGGCCCAAGAGAGCAGCCATTGGGTCTTAAGACTGCAGAAGAACCTTCTTTAACTTCATGTCCAGTATCCACTGCACTCTGAGGTCTCCAAAGGTCTCTGAGCCCTCAAGTAGTCTCAGCATTATAACTTTGCTGGGTTTAGTTCACCCATCTCTCTCAGGCTGGCATTGCACCCTAGAAGCTCTGTAGACTGACATCTTATTGGCAGTCCTACGACCAAGCTTCCACTAGGCATTACTCTAGTGGAAGCTCTCCATGGTCATTCCAACCCCACATTTATGCTCGACATTTGCTCTAGTAGGAGCTTTCTGTGGTGGTTCTGCTCCTGCAATAAGTCTTTGACTGAGATTCCTGTTTTGTGTTGTCATCTTTTGAAATCTGAGTGAAGGCTACCAATCCTTTGCAGCTCTTGCTGTCTGCAAGCCTGCAGAATTAGCACCACATGGACATTACCAAGTTTTATAACTTGTATCTTCCAGAGCTGTCACATCTTCTTGAGCCACAATACACCAGTCAGAATAGCTGGGATGCAGGGAACAGTGTCTTGAGGTGGTGTACTTGGTCTATTCCCAGACACCATTCTCTCTTCTCAGATCTCTGGGCTTGTGATTAGAGGGGGCAGTCCAAAGCTTTTCTGAAATGCTTCTGAATACCTTGGTGCCTTTTTCCATTGTCTTGACAATATTAGCACCTGGGCTTTCCATTAGCCATACTTATCTCCATAGCAAGTGGTGGCTATCCATTCTTAAATTTCCCTATTTGGATTTCTTTCCTAGAAACATTCTTTCATTGTCTACCACAAGGCCAAGCTGCAAATTCAAAAAAAAAATGCTCTGTTTCTCTTTTCTTGCAGTTTACTATAAGCAGATAGCAGTAACCACATAGCATCAGGAGCATTTTGCTGCCTAGAAACATCTTCTGTCAGATACTTTAGTTCATCACTCTTAAGTTCAAGCTTCTACAAAGTCCTTGGGCATGGACATAGTTCAACCAAGTTAAATGCCAATTTACATCAAGGATGGCCTTTACTACAGTTTCTAACACCTTGTTATTTGGTTCGATCTGAAACATAGTCTAAATGGCTTACCGTTCATTTTCCTGCCAGCATTCTTGTCATGACCACTTAACCGACCTCTAAGGAGTGCCAACCTTTCCCTAATCTTTTTGTCTTCCAAGTCTTCACCATAATATAGGCTTTTGTAGCCTGTCCATCCAAATTCTTCCAGCCTCTGCTTGTTACCCAATTCTAAAGCCACTTTCACATTTTCAGGTATTCATTATCAGCAACAACTCCAGTTATTGACACCAGTTTTTTTGTCTTAGTTTGTTTTCTTTTACTTATATCAGCATGGCTGAGATGGGGTAACATAAAAAAATAAATAATTTATTTCTTACAGTTACAGAGGTTGATAAAACCAAGGTTGAAGGTCTGAATCCGGCAAGAGTCTTCTTGCTGATGTGTGCTCTCTGTGGCCTCCTGAGATAGCATAGGGCATCGCATGGTGATGGGACTGAGGGTGTTAACATGCAACTCCTGTTCTTTTTAACAGGGTCTGGCTCTGTCACTTCAGGCTGGAGTGTAGTGGCAAAATCATAGTTTACTGTAAGCTCAAACTCCTGGGTTTAACTGACCTTTCCACCTCTGTCTCTCAAGTAGCTAGGGCTATAGGTGTGCACCACCATGCCCAGCTAATTTTCTTTCATTATTTTTGTAAAGAAAAATTCTCATTCTGTGTCCAGGTTGGTCCTGAACTCCTGGCCTCACGTGATCCTTCCATCTCAGCCTCCCAATGTGCTGAATTTACAAGCG
>NW_007037661.1:0-776 GCF_000164805.1 Carlito syrichta
CCTTCTATAAATTTCAAATATCTAAACTATTGTCTTTTATACTTTATTAATTACTTATCTTATAATATCATGTCTAAATTCTAATACAACTATTATCCTACTATAATCTATTACAAACCTTATCATTAGTACTAATAAGTATAAAAATTATGAACTTACTCTATGTTCTATAAAACTTAATTCAATGACATTTTAACCTAAAACCTAAATCTGATTGCCTATTACATGGAAACTACCTACGTCTCAAAACCTGCCATGCCACTTAAAACAATAAACTGCACAGTTGCCATAACGACAGCCGGGGACTGAAGCAAGCTGAAAGTTACTGCACGTACAAAAACCATGAACGTTCTGCTTGACCAAAAGCAACATAATACAACTATTATCACCGTTATAACGTCTAATCATAACCCCAAATGAAACTACATACTGGAACAAAAGCTAATCAATCAGTTTACCAGGAAATAACAGTTAAAAATCTTAAGAAGAAAAACAGTTTAGAAAGAAAAAGAGATATAAAATAATTCTGCTGTGCATTTTTCATAGGATATAATAAGATTTTATTTTAGACTGTCACTTCCTAATATTGAAAATTCTGTTGTCTTATAATACACTGGTTACTATTCATATGTACACACTTGATGTTATATCCTTGTCTCAGAGGCGACCTTCTGAATAGGCCTTCATAGGCCTCAGCTGTGTGGTTACATATGTTGGCTCCCAAGAGAAGGGAAGGCTAAATTTTGGGCTGGGACAATAGTGCCAAGATGGGAGGT
>NW_007037662.1:0-665 GCF_000164805.1 Carlito syrichta
AGTCTCCAGAAGCTCCATACACGTTTACTGGTGGAGGTGAAGGAAAAGGAGGTCCTCTTCCCAAGAACGGGCCCCTTGGATCCAGTGGAAACAATGGACCTCTGATTGCAGGAAGAGGTGGAGGAACAAAGGCAGGGCCGGTTGCTTCATTTTCAGCAGGAAGAGATGGATCCGGCACATTTGAATTAACATCATCTTTGGTATCACTTCTACTGGATTCCATATCTGAAGACACTGGCCCATCCATTTGATCCAAAGAGGGCATATTAAAACTTCTGAGCTCTGCTGGCCCAGATAGTCTGCCAGAATTAGAATAAAATCTGTCTTGTCTTTGTGGAAGAAGAGTTGCCTCAGGATATGGCTGGCCTGATAGAGGCATCATCATCCTATGGTTCTGGTCCCATGGAGGTGACCAGGACTCAGTGTCCGGAGGTGCCCTATGAGAATCAGTTAACCTATCACGGCTCGACTCTCCTCTTTCACTGGTAATCTGATGGTCCAGAGAATTCCCTGGGCCTCTTGAGCCCCAGGGAAGCAAAGGTGAAAGTCTGAGTGGATGCTCCGACAAAGCCGGAGGAGGGAGAAAAGCTCCCGTTTCAAATGAAGGCCGGCCCGATGGTGAGGGACCATATGTGTAATGCTCTCTGCCAAATGCTGTATTTGGA
>NW_007037663.1:0-619 GCF_000164805.1 Carlito syrichta
TCACGCATGGTGGTGCCCACGGTCCCAGCTACACAGAATATGGTGGCCTCCCTCCTGAGGCATGCCTTTGCATCACCCCTGCTGACAACACATGTGATTATAGGCCGGGCACTGTAGCTCACATCCATCAGCCCCGAGCTCTGGGAGGCCATGGTGGGAGGCTGCCTGATACCCAGGGTCAGAGAACAGCCCAGGCTATTTGGCCCAATCTCATCTCGGTGAGAGGGTCCCAAAATCGAGTCAGACATGGTAGTCACCTAGGTTGAGGTTACTCTGGGGCCAAGGTGGGAGGACTGCCTGATCTCCGCAGGTTGGGGCCCAGGAAGTGACGATCATGCCGCCCCACCCATGCATGTCTGATGGAGACTGCGGCTACAAAAAAGACATCTCCAACATGCATCACGATGGGCGTCCATGGCTCCCCAGGGAAAGATCATCATGGGCATGGGCCGATAGAGTGATCGGAAGAGAAAGGGGTCTTCCCACAACCCAAAGGAGGCACACTGGGCAACCAGAACCTGGGCTGGGTGAGGCATTGTCAGACCTCCTTGATTGCTCTATGCCCAATGGCTGCCATAACTTAAGGGCATTTCTGTTCCATGAGCTCACAGGTGTCTTT
>NW_007037664.1:0-544 GCF_000164805.1 Carlito syrichta
AGTACTGAGCCCACCTTGGCTCACACAGGGTGTGGTGGCTATACAGTTTGGGGGATATGGTACCTGGTGCATCCCACTGAAAGGTTTTACCTCCCCTACTTGTTTCTTCTTCTTCTTCTTCCTCCTCCTCCTCCTCCTCCTCCTCCTCCTCCTCCTCCTCTTCTTCTTCTTCTTCTTCTTCTTCTCTCTCTCTCTCTCTCTTTTGAGTTGCTCTGTCACCCAGGCAGGAGTGCAGTGGCACGTTCTTGACCTCCTGGACTCAGTTGATTCTCCCACCTCAGCCTCCCGAGTAGCAGGGACTACAGGTGTGCACCCACATGCTCAGCTAATTTTTTGATTTTTTTAAAAAATAGATATGAGTTCTCGTTATGTTGCTGAGGTTGGTCTGGAACTCCTGGTCTCAAGCAATCCTCCTGTCTCAGCCTTCCAAAGTGCTGGGATGACAGGCATGAGTCATCATGCTCAGCCCACACTTGCCTCTTATCATTGCTATTTTTCTCTCATCTGGTTGAAGTGAGCACTATCAGAATCTGTTCTCTGGGTT
>NW_007037665.1:0-622 GCF_000164805.1 Carlito syrichta
GAACCCAGGCATAGCTTACCTGATTCTCCTGTTCTGGGTATCTCACAAAGGCTACAATTATTTTATCATCCAGCATTCAGGTGCCATCTGAAGACTCAATGAGGAAGAATTCTCTTCTGAGGTTTCTTTTGTGGTTCTTGCCTGGAGGCCACATTTGGTTGTATACTACATGGGCTTCTCCAACATGGCAGCTTGCTTCAAAGCCAGCAACAGAAAGACTCTACTTACAAGACAGAAGTTGTAATCTTTTGTGATCTAAACACAGAAGTGATATTCTTTACTGTATTCTTTTTTACTTTGATTTTTTTTTAATTTTAAAGATGTGGAGTACAATTCAGAGTTAGGTATACAAATGTCCATTATGCAGATACCCTTGTTGATGAGGTGTGTCCCCCTCCCCCTGGCAGATTCCCGCTACTGCCAATCTTTTTCTTATAGTATTATGAAAATTGTTGAAGATCTGCTAATGAGTGAGAACATGTGATACTCAGTTCTTCCTTTCTGTGATAGATCGCTCAATATTACAGACTCTAAGTTCATCCAGGTTACTGTTAAGTTCATGATTTTGTCCTTCTTAATGGCTGCAAAATATTCCATCATGTATATGTACCACTTTTTTTTT
>NW_007037666.1:0-362 GCF_000164805.1 Carlito syrichta
CGATACGAGCTCAGAAGTCAGGTTTATTGTATTTTTTTTTTCTGAGAGAAAAAAATATTTTATTTGTTTTATTTTTCTGAGAGAAAAAATATTTTATTTTATTTTATTTTTTCTGAGAGAAAGAGATATTTTATTTTATTTTATTTTTCTGAGAGAAAAAATATTTTATTTATTTTATTTTATTTTATTTTTTCTGAGAGAAAAAATATTTTATTTTATTTTATTTTTTCTGAAAGAAAACAATATTTTATTTTATTTTATTTTTCTGAGAGAAAAAATATTTTATTTATTTTATTTTATTTTTTCTGAGAGAAAAAAGTATTTTATTTATTTTATTTTATTTTATTTTTTCTGAGAGAAAA
>NW_007037667.1:0-543 GCF_000164805.1 Carlito syrichta
CATCCAGCTGTGGAGATTCCCCTTATAGCCAGAGGGTGTGTGTGTGTGTGTGTGTGTGTGTGTGTGTGTGTGTGTGTGTGTGTGTGTGTGTATGTGTGTGTGTTCAGAGTACTTTGCTATAGAGCCAGCTCAATTCTCCCTCATACCTTTTCATGAATGAGCCACACATATTAGAGAAAGCTCACTATAAAACACACTAGCTTGGCAGTGCAAAGGTGGAATAGTTTAGAAACAAGAATGTTCTAGGTTTCTCTCGTTCATGCCAGCTCTGGTATTTCTCCCTTTCTTGCCTCTCTTCTTTCTCTAATAAACTTTGTTTTTAAAAAACAAACAAAAAAGAATGTTCTAGATGCCTTAGCTGTAAAATATGGCTGAAATGATTGCTGCTGCTGAAAATCTGGCTGGTGGAACTCTGGCTGGTACTAAGGGGTACATAACTCAGGAAACAGATTTTGCCAGAAAGGGCTTCAGGATGTCATAATGAATATTTGATTGTTTTTCAGAAGCATAGACTGTGTTAATGTTCATAAATATTGATCACTG
>NW_007037668.1:0-1099 GCF_000164805.1 Carlito syrichta
TCCTCAGACCTCTGGGAGGGCAGACACTGAGAAAACTGACATTGGAATGCAAAACAATGAAGAGCCTCTAGAATGAAGGGTCTCAAACTACAAACCAAGATATGAAGACATTAATGGAGAGATTAAAAAGAATCGAGGAGAAACTAGGAGAAATTAGGAAGGAGCTGATATCTGAGGTAACAGTAATAAAGAATACTGTGAATAAAATAAATAACAAACTGATAAGTATGGAAAGCAGAATGACCCAAGCAGAAGAAAGAATCTCAGAGCTTGAGGACCAAAATATAGAACTAACCCAAATTCTTAAAAAAACAGAAAATAAGCTCAAAAAGAGGGAACAAAACCTTCAAGAGATGAGGGATTATTTCAAGAGACCAAACCTAAGAGTAATTGGCATTCCTGAGGCAGAAATAGAGACAGAGACCACACTGGAACAAACTTTCCATGAGATCATTCAAGAAAACTTCCCTTATCTAATCAGTGATGCAAAAATTCAAACACAAAAGATTCAGAGAACCCCTGCAAGACAACAAATGAGAAGACCAACTCTTAGACACATAATAATTCACCTTAAAAAAGTAGGCATAATATAGATCAATGGAACAGAATCGAGATTCCAGAAGCAAAACCTCAATTTCTCAACCAACTCATCTTCGACAAAGCCCCCACCACCTACCAATGGGGAGAGGAAAACCTATTCAGTAAATGGTGCTGGGAAAATTGGCTGACCACATGCAGAAGATTGAAACAGGACCCCTATCTATCCCCATGCACAAAGGTTAACTCCAAATGGATCAGAGACCTAAATGTAAAACCTCAAACCATAAGAACCTTAGAAAAGGAAGGAAATACTCTCATGGAAATTGGAACTGGCATCCAATTCCTGTACAAAACCCGAAACCCACAGGACTTAAGAGAGAAGATAGACAAATGGGACCTTATTAAACTGACAAGCTTCTGCAAAGCCAAAGAAACCATCAAGAGAGCAGGAGACAGCCTACAGACTGGGAAAAAGTATTTGCCAACTCTAGGTCTGACAAAGGCTTACATCCTGGATCTACAGGAACTGAAGCGTACTGAAAGAGAAAACAAACAACCC
>NW_007037669.1:0-739 GCF_000164805.1 Carlito syrichta
CCCTTCCAACACCCTGCTTCTGGAGAAACGTAGGAGAGTCTGGGAACAGGCTAAGACATATGCAAACAAAATTCACTTCCCGGAGCCCGCTAATAATCTTCCAGCCTAAAGGAAAGGGCTGAAAGACAGTAAAAGAAAACACTGCCTGAATATAAACACGTAGACTCCTAGGATTAGGATGGAAAGTTAACGAATGTGCTGTGTGCTTGTGTGTAAATGAGACAGATGGCAGGAAGGCTCCACATAGTTAGTCTGCATTGGGGGTATACCAACCTACCGATTGCTAAGAGGTGTCTGAAATATCTTCGTGAAAAATATGACAAAAGGGGGACAAAGCAGATATTTCCCATACCCCTCATTCTCTTATCTGTGTGTGTCTGTCACTTTAAATCTGCTAAAAAGCTGGTTGAATTATTATGCTTTGTTTAACGGGACATGTGGTCTTTCAAAAATTTGATTGGCGCATATTTCTTGATGTCATTTTATGTCTCCTTTTATTTATGTGGTGTTTTCTCCCAACCCATTGGCGCTGTTAAAATTTCTGCCTTTTGTTGTTAAGGTTGTGAAAAAATTGCCTGTTGCATATAAAAAGTGTTACCGGTTAAATTCTTTCTGGGTACCACTCCCCCCTCCCTTTCTTAGCCTATGCTCTCCTTCATAAATTCTAAGGGCTCATTCTAATCCACCTATTAAATAATAATAATAATAATAATTTTGTAATCTTTCTCTGGCAACTAAG
>NW_007037670.1:0-550 GCF_000164805.1 Carlito syrichta
AAAAATAAGAGAATTTACGCCTTTAAAAACAAACAATATTTATTCAAACAAATGGACCTAGATAGAATTATAAAAGCAAGAGCAGAACAATAAAAATGTTGCAATTGTTTGAATCAATCACCACGTTCTCTCATAAACCTCAGATGATCTTGACCATATAATAGCTTAATCGGTTTAATTGTTTTGTCAGTCTTGTAATATTGCTCATGAAAAACTGACCTAACCAAAAAAGCTGTTAAGCAACATTAAAAAAATTAAAAGTAACCAGGCTCGGTGGGTCAGCCTGTAATCCCGCACCTTTGGGAGGCTGAGGTGAGTGGATTGCCTGAGCCCGCGAGTTCGAGACCCGCCTGGGCAGCGAGACCTCATCTCTACAATAAATCAAAAAATCAGCCGGGCGTGGTAGCGCATGCCTGTAATTCCGGCTACTCGGAAGGCTGAGGCGGAAGGATCGCCGGAGCCCGTTAGGTCGAGGCCGCGGTGGCTGGGAGTGGCCACTGCACTCCAGTCTGGGCGACGGAGTTCAACTCAAAAAAAAAAAAAGAAAGGG
>NW_007037671.1:0-666 GCF_000164805.1 Carlito syrichta
AAAGAGGCTGCCTTAGAAATTTCAAATTATATCAATCCAGATATATCCTGATTAGATAAAAAATGAGATCACATGAAACTTAGTACTTTAAAGATTATTAATATATACTGACGGATTAGAGTACTAATTCCATGAGGATGATGTTATTTATTCAAAAAATTCGGCTGGCCGATAAGGCAATTCATGAATCATGGTAAAATATTTATAAATCAACTCGTTGTACCCTGGTTTAAAATATACACTGAAACTCTATTATTACACTTGATTTGGACTCTAAGGAGCCGGCATAATCATTTCATAAGACTTGCACACCCACACACAATTCCGGATTAATAGCCAAACAAACAAGGAGTAATTGTCTCCACTCCAGGGAAACTTCAGTGATAACATCAATCTGACTTTTGCTTAACACTTACTGCTTACTTCTCACACATTCTCCACAACAAAGTTTCCTCTCCCAGAGGCAGTTCATTGGAGAATTTTTATCACATGCTCATTCATCTTCAGAAAGACAAATTTAGTGATTAACAGGATAACAGATAAGGCGAGAAATGATAAGTAATCCCACGATGAAATGAAGAGAGGATGTAAAGGTGATTGGCCACTCCAGCTATCATTAACTCCATTGAAAGTAAAAAGGCCTTTTGTCATTTCTTCACTGGGGCA
>NW_007037672.1:0-495 GCF_000164805.1 Carlito syrichta
GAAGGATAGCATTAAGGAAGGGTGCGTGAAGGGTATGGAGAAGCTCTATACTGGTACAACTTTTCTGTAAGTCTAAATTATTTAGAACTGAAGTTTAAAAGAATACTTGGAAAAATCTTGAAAGTCTTATTAGGCAGCTGACAATTTTATACTCCATAATAAAAACATTTTAGGATAAATTTCACATCTCTCACACACACACACACACACACACACACACACACACACACACACCTGCAAATGTATGTGATTATGGAGAAAATTCTTTTAAAGTTCATAAGATGACTGAACCAGTATTAAGTGAGAATCAAACCACTGAGTCACACCTTAAAATTATTCTAGGAACTATACGTGAAATATTCACTATTTAATGTTACTAGGCTCTGCTTTACTACAACTAGCTGGGAAAATAAATTAATACTCTGTTAGTAATAAGAGCAACTCTTAGAATTTCTAAGAACAAAGTACTTACCAAAGAAAAAGAGGTGAGTTTTT
>NW_007037673.1:0-398 GCF_000164805.1 Carlito syrichta
AGGCCTTTGTCACATATAGAGTTGGCAAATGCCTTTTTTCCTATTCTGTCAGGTATCTCCCTGTGCTCCTGATGGTGTCTTTTGCTTTGCAGAAGCCCAAAAGTTTGATGAGGCCCCACTTGTCTATCTTATTTCTTACGGTATTGGCACTTAGGGTTCTAATCAGGAAATCGTTGCCAGTTCCAGTTTCCATAAAGGCATCTCCTGCTTTTCAAAGATTCTTATTGTTTGAGGTTTTAGGCTTAGGTGTATGACACATTAAGAGTTCCTTTTTGTGTATGGTGATAGGTAGGGGATCTGTTTCAATCTTTTGCATGTAATTAGCAAGTTTTTCCAGCACCATTTATTGAATAGGTTCTCCTCTCCCCAGTGGTTGTTGTTGGATGCTTTGTCAAAGA
>NW_007037674.1:0-707 GCF_000164805.1 Carlito syrichta
CCCAGTGACCCAGGTTTTTTCAATATGTACATTGATTCTTGGCTAGCTGAATGCCTCCAGTTTTCTTTTATCTCTTTCTCGTTTCTCTTTTTGTTTTACATGCTGGCCTTGAGCCAGGTTGGGAAGCCTGGATAGCGACAATGGATACTTTTGTTGCTCTGTCCATTTTCTTGTCTTCCTGTTTCTGTTTCTCAGCATTTCGGTTATTAAAAATCTTCTGAGCTACCTCAAGCAGCTGAGAAATGTTTATTCCTGCGAAAATCTGAAGCCTCTACAACCTTCTCTGCATGTCAGGATCTGAGTCACAAAAACCAAATTAATAGCCCTAGTTTTCTCAGATGTCAAGGGTCAAATGAGGTATATGTATGGAATGTCTCCTGTAGATGTTCAAGAATGCCCCAGTGATTCCTTGGGCCCCTGAATAATTTTGGAAATATTAATGTATTTTGGGGCTGCTCCCTTCAAACCAGCTAATAAAATCTGGTTATAAACTTTTAATACCCTGGCCCCTGTCAAGGTATTTGGGTCCCAGTCTGGGCGAGAGAGAGGGAAACCTTCCATAACATCTACTGACTTTTTTTCCTTTGTTCCTGCCACAGAGGCCAGGACAGACTTTTTAGCCTCGCCTCTAATGCATTTTAGTTTTTCAGAAGTAACTTGAATAAAAAGGAGCTGCTGGCAATAATCCCCAGTGGGATGATGAGTCC
>NW_007037675.1:0-717 GCF_000164805.1 Carlito syrichta
TAATAATTTTTTTAAAAGTCTGTGTTTCTTTAGTCTGAAATAACATCTTGAGCCACCAGATTTCTGGGCATCCACAGCTGGTTGCTGTGTCCTTCAAGTATTCATTCCTTCTGTAAACCTTTTCCGTGACCCTAAAGTTATCACTTCCTGTTTGCCAAAGAAACAGATATCAGCTGTTATTATTGAGAGGACAACAATAGATTTAGGTTAAGAGCATGCTATTGAGAGACCCAAGAAACCAAGAAACTTATTTGCTGTAAAAGCAGCGTTTAGTTCACTATATTTCATATATCCCCACCTCATGTTTACTATATATTTTGTGTATTCCTACCTCATGTATTTTATGACTACCTCATGTATTTTATGAAATCTTAGTACTTTGAATCCTACCTCAGACCCCGTAGAATTAGGCATATGTCGGGTTTTAAGCAGTGTTTGTATTTAGAATCCTCGGGTTAAGCATTGTCAAACCCAAACCAGTAGGCTAACTTATGCTTTTACAACGGGATGTAAAGGATAAAGCGATAAGCCTCTTTCAAACATTCCTACAAGGTGGCACCAGACTTAGAGGAGCCACCTCCTCTCTAGGTGGGCTTTATCACCGGTTTATATCTCAGTGATAATTTACAGCAGTGGCTATGTAAACCTGCAGGGAACAAAGACCTTTATAAAAGTAACTGCCTTGCTATTATAAGCTTGCTATTATAAATTCCCAGA
>NW_007037676.1:0-770 GCF_000164805.1 Carlito syrichta
CCAGTATGATCAGAGGGCACTAATAAGGGAAGGAGTATCAGACGGCACCAATAAGGCAAGGAGTATCAGACGACACTCATAAGGCAGGGAGTATCAGACGGCACTAATAAGGCAAGTAATATCAGACGTCACTAATAAGGCAAGTAGGATCAGACGGCACTCATAAGGGAAGGAGTATCAGACGGCAATAATAATGCAAGGAGTATCAGAATGCACTAAAAAGGCAAGGAGTATCATACTACAGTAATAAAACAAGGAGTATCGGACGACTTTAATAAGGCAAGTAGTATCAGACCGCACTAAAAAAGCAAGGAGTATCATACGGCAATTATAAGGCAATTGGAATCAGACGACACTAATAAGGCAAGGAGTATCAGAAGTCACTAACAAGGCAAGTAGTATCAGATGACACTAAAAAGGCACGTAGTATCAGACAGCACTAAGAAGGCAATTAGTATCAGACGGCACTAAGAAGTCAAGTAGTATCAGAGGACACTAATAAGGCAAGTAGTATCAGACGGCACTAAGAAGGCAATGACTATCAGACAGCACTAAGAAGGCAAGTAGTATCACATGACACTAAGAAGGCGAGTAGTATCAGAAGACACTAAGAAGGCAAGAAATATCAGATGACAGTAAGAAGGCAAGTAGTATCAGATGACACTAAATAGGCACGTAGTATCAGATGACACTATTAAGGCACGTAGAATCAGACAACACTAAGAAGGCTCGTAGTATCAGAAGACACTAATAAGGAACGTAATATCAGA
>NW_007037677.1:0-749 GCF_000164805.1 Carlito syrichta
CAGATGAAACAGCTCTAATTGGTTGGTTCAGGTGAGCTTTGGTTGGTTGGTTCACGTGAGCTCTGATTGGTTGGTCCAGGAGATCTTTGATTGGTATGTCCAGGTGAGCTATCATTGGTTGGTTTCTAAACCCACAGAAAAAAAAGTACATTTTGGGGGAACTCAGAGTATTTTCAAACCCTAATCAGCAAATGGCTTTTGGGTTCTGTTTAATGTTGAAATTGTATTTTATTTTATTTCATTTTATTTTTTGAGTTGGAGTCTCACTCTGGAGTGCAGTGGCCGCTCCCGGTCACCGCAGCCTTGATCTGCTGGGCTCCGGCAATCCTTCCTCCTCAGCCTTCCAAGTAGCTGGAACTACAGGTGAGCGCTACCACGCCCAGCTAATTTTTTGATTTATTGTAGAGATGAGGTCTCGCCAAGTTACCCAGCCGGGTCTCGAACCTGCGGGCTCACGCAATCCACTCACCTCAGCCTCCCAAAGTGCAGGATTACTGTCTGAGCCACCGAGCCTGGCTGTATTTTATTTTTTAAATGTGGGGTACATGTGAGGATTACCATGTAATTAAGTTGCATGCAGGTATGGTTTGGACTTCAAGCAAGCCTTCCCTCCCCCTAGTAGTAGACATGGTACCCAATCGGTGGTGGGTACCCATTTCTCCCCACAATCCCTCTTTCCTTTAGCAGTGCCTGGTGTTGTTTGTGTTTGTGTGCCCAATGTTTAGGACCAGTTTATGAGCAAGAAAATG
>NW_007037678.1:0-778 GCF_000164805.1 Carlito syrichta
CCCAGCTGGTTAGATAGCAGACTTAACTAGCTACCTACCTAGCTAGACACCTTGATAGCCAGCTGACTTACCTAGTTGACATACCTAGAAAGACTGATGGCTGGCCAGCACATTTAACTAGCTACCTACCTACATAGCCCTCTGGCTTGATTTAACTACCTAACTACCTAGCTAACCTGCTGACCAGAGAGCTGACTTAACTACATGAATTAACTAGCTAGCCAGCTTGCTTTCCAGCTGATTCAATTACCTAGGTACCTAGGTAGCTGGCTAGCCAGCTGACTAAACAAACTGATTTAACTAGCTAGATACCTACCTAACTAACTGACTTAACTAGCTAGTTAAGTCACCTAGCTATGTCAGCTAGCTAGTCAGCTGCTTAGCTAGTTAGCTAGGTAGTTAAGTCAGCTGGCAAGTCAGTGGGATATGTAGGTAGCTAGCTATTTTAGTCAGTTGGTTAGCCACCTGGCTAGCAAGTGATGTCAGCTAGTTTAGTCAGGTGGCTAGCCATCTGGCTATCTAGCCATCTGATTTAACTAGCTAGCCAGCTGGCTGGCCCATTGACTTAACTTGCTGACTTCACTAGCTAGCCAGCTGCCTGGCTGCTGAATTAGCTAGCTGACTTAACCAGCTAACCAGCTGGCTAGCCAGCTGACTTAACTATTTAGCTACCTAGCTAGCCAGCTGTGAACCAGCTGAATTAGCTAGCTGACTTATATAGCTAGCCGGCTGTCTAGCCAATGAGTTAGCTAGCTTGCTACCTAGCTACCCATCTGGC
>NW_007037679.1:0-650 GCF_000164805.1 Carlito syrichta
TGACGGAGACTCTGGCAGCAAAAAGACACCTCCCACATACATCATGTCAGGCATCCACAGCTCCCCGTGAAAGGTCTGCATGGGTGGGGGAAGATGGAGTGATCAGAGAGGAAGGGACCCACTCATCGCCCAAAGATGGCAGACCGGGCACCAGAACCTGGTCTGGCTGCAGTGTTGCTGGACCGCTTTGATAGCTCTGTGCCTGATGGCCACTCTAACACGGGGCCATCTGTTTTGTGAGCTCACATGTGTCTTTGCCATGGGAAATGAGTGTGGAGGGTGGAGGCAGGCCTTCTGGGATGTGTGGTGAGAGGCAAGGGGTGAACTTGCCCAGTGGCCACCTTTGAAATCTCTTGCAATGACAGGGGCAATAGAGCCTTTTTCTCTTCCATTTATAAGGGTTACTACTAAAACTGAGGGGCAGGGGTGGTGGTGGTGGTGGTGGTGGTGATAATCATTATTTGGAATCAGAATCCTGTTCTGTCACCCAGGCCTTAGCACAGTGGCATGATCATGGGCACCACGGACTCCACCTGCCAGGCACAGTTGATCATCCTGCCTCGGTTCCAAGAATGGCTGGAAACACAAGCCTGCACTAACACGCCCAGTTAAACTTTGGATTAATTTTTCATGGCTGAGATGAGGTCTCG
>NW_007037679.1:1905-2393 GCF_000164805.1 Carlito syrichta
CGCAGACTCTGACAATCCTCCCACCTCATCCTCTGGAGAGACCTGGAGGACCTATACCTCGAACCCATGTTCCTTGTATGGATGGATGTGGAGACGGGGTCTAGATGCATGGCATAGGCTGGGCTTGGGCTCCTGGGCTCCATTCATCCTCCTGCCTTGGCTTCCCAGAGCAATGGAATTTCAGTCGTGGGCCAATATGCCAGTCCTTGGATGAGGGCAGGCCTCAGCATGAGGATCACCTCTGGCCAAGAGTTCATGACTAGGCAGGAACACCATAATGTCGAAGAAATTGAAAGTCTATGATTGCAGCAGTTTGGAAGGAGCAGGCCGAGAAGATGGACTGAGTTGGGTGGTTTGAGATCAGCCTGGGAAACTTAGTTAGGAAAGAAAAGAAAGAAAGAAGGAAAGAAAAGAAAGAAAGAAGGAAAGAAAAGAAAGAAAGAAGGAAAGAAAGAAAGAAAGAAAGAAAGGAAGGAAGGAAGGAAAGA
>NW_007037680.1:0-655 GCF_000164805.1 Carlito syrichta
TCTTATCAATTCCTTAGGACACAAGCCAGAAGTAGAAATCTTGAGCCAAAGAGATGAACATAAATATTAAGTTTAAAAGCCATCATCCACTGTAAGGCAGGGGTCTGTTTTCAATCAAGCTGCTCTGCTCTGCTGCGTGCTTGCTGAGCATTCTGGATAAGCTTGCCAATAACCATTTTTATATCTTACCTAAAAACAAAAAAAAGTGGTCATGTTAACCCTTGTTTTTCCTTTATTTTGCTTAGGTTTGGGCATCTGTTCACGTGTTAGGCTTCCCCCATCTGCTCAGTGACCACTTGAAGCCTCCAAAAATTGATGATGCTCTTCTCTCCAGCTGCAACAAGCTGCTTGCCCCTCAAGGATGTACTGATCTTTTTGTTGATAGCCCTCCAATCCTTTTTTAAAACTAGGAATTGAGAAGCAGTGAAGGTTCAATTACTTTTTTGATAACTAAATCTGAATGTGTTAATTAAGGATGGCTAGTCAGAAGCCATAAGGCAGCAGAGCATCTGACAGATTAAACACACACACACACACACACACACACACACACACACACACACGCACACGCACACGCACACGCACTTCTAGTCTGCTGAGTTTCTTCGGCATGTAGTTTTACACTGACCCATTGGAGTAGGCTGTACAGGTATGA
>NW_007037681.1:0-718 GCF_000164805.1 Carlito syrichta
AGTGATCAAATTACATTTTCCTCTCTGTTTCTAGCTTGACTTTTATTATTTTTGTTGCTCTGATATTTTATGTTTTATTTTGTTAAAATATTTGTTCCTTTTATTTTTCTCTTTTAAGTAATTAAAGTATAAGAGGATATGAGTTTGCCTAAGTATAGATTTGTTATAGCTTATATACATTTTAAGAGAGTTTTTATTTTTAAAATTTTTTTCCATATTCTTTACTGAAAACTTTGGTTTCCTATAACCCAATAATTATTTTGAACATGTTTTCAATTTTTCACAAAGGAAAGACTTTTTGTTTAGGCCGTTGTCATAAAGTACAGTTATACTACATTTTTAAAATATAAAAATCCATTTTTGTACTCAACTGTCCTTAGTTCTTAGCCAATGTCTATTTTCTTTTGCAGGATCCCATCCAAAATACCACTTTATATTTAGTTATTATGACTTTATTTGGGGGCTGGTGGTTTTTCTTTCATTTTAGGGGGGTCCAAATAGTTTTTGGTTCCATGGTTGCATTGTATAGAGGGGAAGTCTGGGCTTTAAGTGTACCCACTACCCCCGATAGGTGATTTTGCATCCCACCATCCCTTTCCACTTTGCCTTCTGTACTTTGACATAATTGGAGTTTTGTGCCGTTGATTGGTTTGTTTCACAAATTTTTAAAGAGGATTCACTTTCTATTATATCTACTGTCTAGCTAAATTGAGCCTTA
>NW_007037682.1:0-736 GCF_000164805.1 Carlito syrichta
AGTTTTGTTGCCCTGCCCCTAGCCAGGTAGAACGTTTTCTTTTGTTTCATTAATTACCGAAACTCTGTCTGCTTCAGCCCATGGCCGCCATCTTGGCAAACCTGCATTTCCTTGTTCAAGAGTGTGACAGCTACTATTTGATTTTTAGAGTAGACTTGTTAGGATAAAATATATACATATATACTCATAGTTGCATAAATTTATGCTTGCTGTTTTGTTTCCTTTTGCTACATTATTCAAGTGTAATAGTTATTATACGATTTATAAAAGAATTAACGATAAGGTATTAGCTTAATAGGATATAGCATAGTATTAAAGTCCAATAACTAGATCATATAAAAATTAAAGTTTAGACATATGAAACATATGAATTATAGTAAAGTTTGGTAGTTTAAGAATAAGTTTTAACTGAGTTATAAGGCATTACATTAAATCATAATAGGTTAATAGTATAACTGACAGTTAAGTCATTTAACTAAACTTATAGATTATAGTATAGTGTTAAGTTGATAATATTAATTGTTAAAAATATTGGGAATCAGTGAACTTGGATTGAACCTAGAGTTAACTCAGGAAAGTTTTTTGTATTAATCAGGGTATAGAGCAAAGAGTATAACCCGAATGATTCATTGAACATTATGGAAAACACTTTGAACGATTTGTATTGAAATTGTGCACCTGTGACCTTAATGTAAGCACGGCAGGCATCATGGAATTCGAATTGTTTGCTTTGGAA
>NW_007037683.1:0-731 GCF_000164805.1 Carlito syrichta
CAGCTACGTTATGCCTTTCTGCGCCTTTGGTGAGTCATCCCCTTTTATTTTTCATCCACACACACATATTTGAATGTACGCTCTTGGACCGCCCTTTGTTCGTATGGCTTTCTGGGTCTCTCGGGTTTCCGGTTCTGTCTTGGAAGACTCCTAGCAAGGGTCGGGGACCTGGTACCTGCTCAAAGTCCTGGTACCAGGCCTTCCAAGACTCAAAAAACAACTCAGAAAACAACACAAAAAATTGAAAATCCATGAAGTCACCACTCAGTACAAGTAATAGAAGACTACTTTAAAATATCCACCTCGTTCCCCCGGGAGTTCCCCCACTCCCGTCCACCGCAGCCTCGACCTGCTGGGCTCCGGCGATCCTTCCGCCTCAGCCTTCCGAGGAGCCGGAATTACAGGCGCGCGCTACCATGCCTGGCTACATTTGAGGCTTATAAAATTTCTTAAATTTTGTTCTCCATAGATACCAAATGTAGGTAGTGTATTATTAAAGTTCATAAAGGAAACATGGAATTATATATACTCATCAGGAACCTGCATCTACATTATGTTTTTAAGCTCTATAAATAGGAATGCTGCATGGAATTTTTCCTTAATATGTACACAATTCATGTAGCCATTCATTTTTCTGATAAATAGCAAAATATGAAAAACAAAATAAATGAGTGTTTTGATTTATTTTTGTTACATGGCATACTTAGTGTTTTGTAAGCCTCTTCTAGGTA
>NW_007037684.1:0-737 GCF_000164805.1 Carlito syrichta
TAACTAGCTGACTTAACTAATTGAATTTACTTAGCAAGCAGACTTAACTGGCTGTCTTAACTAGTAACCTAGCTGACTTAACTACCTGAATTAAATAGGTAGCTAACAATATAGCTGCCTGAATAACTAGCTGAGTTAACTAGTTAGCTAAATAGTTATGTAGTAGACTCATGTAGCTAACTTAAATAGTTAGCTAAGTAGTGAGCTAGCTGTCTTAGCTAGCTGACTTAGCTAGCTAGCTAATTAGCTAGCTGACTTGGCTAGCTGACTTAAGTAGTTGGATAACGAGATAGCTAACTGACTTAAGGAGTTGGTTGACAAGTCAGCTTACTATTTAACTATTTGGTAAACGAGTTATTTAGCTGTCTAAATTAGTTGGATAACGAGTTAGCTAGGTGACTTAACTTGTTGACTGACGATTCAGGTGACTACTTATCTGGTTTAACACGTTGGCTGACTACTCAGCCAATTTGTTTGCTGGCTTAACAAGTCGGCCAACTAGGTGGCCAACTAGTTAGCTGGGGTAATTAGTTGACTGTCGAGTTGGCCCACAAGTTACCTCTATTAACTATTTGGTTGGCTAGTTTGCTGACCTAACTATTCAGCCGAGTAGTTGGCCGACTGTTTAGCTGACCAAACTAGTTGGTCCACATGTTAGCTGACCTAACTTGTCAGCCGACAAGTTGGCCTAACTAGTCGGCAGATAAGGTTAGTTGTCTTAAATAGCTGACTGGCTA
>NW_007037685.1:0-716 GCF_000164805.1 Carlito syrichta
CAACTTGGATGGATTTAGAGTCGATCATACTCAGTGATCTATCACAACAACAAAGAACAGAGTACCATATGTTCTTATAAGTAGAACTTGAACAATTATAATACTATTAGAAAACAATTTACAGTAGTGGGAAACTGTCAGAGGATGGGGAGTGGGATTGGTAGTTGAGAGAAACTACTAAGTGAGGGAGGGACATACCTCCTCAACAAGGGTACCAGCATAATCAACGTTTGTATTCCTAACCCTGAATTGTACCCCATATCTTTATAATAAAAAATAAATAAATCCTGCTTTGTCAAAAGAAAGAAAGAAAGAAAGAAAGAAAGAACTAAGCTTATTTGTTATCTTCCTATTAATGTTTTGTAGGAAGTGTCAAATCAAAAGATATATTTACTTTCCTTAAGGTACACAGGTATAATTAAAAAATGTTTGTGTAAATATTTTAGAAAACTTTATACTGTAAGGAATTTCCTGGACATTTATCAATGTCTTTGTTGTTTCTGATATGATTCTATTTGTCAAAATTCTAATGTTGTTTGGCCTGATATAAAGACAACACAGAAATCAGTGTATTAGTCATAATTTCAGTTATTTTAAAATGTTAACTTGATTTCAATTTACTTCCTTAATTTGAATCTATCATCATCTTGGCCAGTAGTATTCAATGAAAGATTCACATTGCCTACTAATGAAAATTTTGTCAATATACAGGTCTT
>NW_007037686.1:0-729 GCF_000164805.1 Carlito syrichta
ATACTATAATCTATAAGTTTAGTTAGATGACTTAACTGTCAGTTATACTATTATCCTATTACGATTTAACGTAATGCCTTATAACTCAGTTAAAACTTATTCTTAAACTACCAAACTTTACTATAATTCGTATGTTTCATATGTCTAAACTTTAATTTTTATATGATCTAGTTATTGGACTTTAATACTATGCTATATCCTATTAAGCTAATACCTCATCATTAATTCTTTCGTAAATCGTATAGTAACTATTACACTTGAATAATGTACCAAAAGGAAACAAAACAGCAAGCATAGATTTACGCAGCTATGAGTGTATATGTATATATTTTATCCTAACAAGTCTACTCTAAAAATCAAATAGTAGCTGTCACACTCTTGAACAAGGAAATGCAGGTTTGCCAAGATGGCGGCCATGGGCTGAAGCAAACAGAGTTTCGGGAATTAACGAAACAAAAGAAAACGTTCTGCCTGGCTAGGGGCAGGGCGACAAAACTATCATGGTAATTTAGTTTCTAATCTTAGTCCTAGGAGAAACTGCCTTTGGAATTAGAGCTGACTAACCAGTCTACAAGGAAATAGAGGTTTAAAAATATCTAGAAAAAAGTACAACTTAGAAGGGACAGGTCATATAATATAATTCTTACTGTGCATCTTTCCATCAGATGTATAGAGATTTACTTATAAATTTTACTGTCATGTATGCTCACTGGTCACTAATCACATGCC
>NW_007037687.1:0-675 GCF_000164805.1 Carlito syrichta
CTTACTTCTTGAGGGCGTCTTACTCTGTCACCCAGGATGGAGTGCGGTGGCACAATCATGATCCACTGCAGTCTCAAAGTCCTGGGATCACAAGCAATCCTCTGCCTCATTCTCCCAAGTAGCTGAGACTACAGGTACCACCATGCATGTCTAATATTTTTTTTTAATTGTGTGTAGGGAGGGGGACTCACTATGTTATCCAGGCTGGTTTCAAACTCCTGAGTTCAGGCAATCCTCTCTCTTCAACTTCCCAAAGTGCTGAGATTATAGGCATGAGCCATCGTGCACAGCCTAGTTCACTGTTTCTTAGGTGAGGTTACTCTTGGAGATTTTTTTTTTAACCTGTTGGGAAAACCCAGATCATCTCTTACTATCAGATCGAAACTAAAAATTATGAAAAAAATGACAACTTCACAGATAATTATGACTTAACAAAGCAATAATTTAGTTGACCTTTTTAAATTTTAAATTTTTATTTATTTTATTTATTTATTTATTTATTTATTTTGAGTAGGAGTCTCACTCCGTCGCCGAGACTGGAGTACAGTGGCCGCTGCTGGGCTCCAGCGATCCTTCCGCCTCAGCCTTAGGAGTAGCCGGAATTACAGGCACACACTACCATGCTCGACTGATTTTTTGATTTATTGTAGAGATGAGGTCTCACCAAGTTGCCCA
>NW_007037688.1:0-717 GCF_000164805.1 Carlito syrichta
ATAAAAGTCCAGTTCAGACTACTGGACTTAATAATAGACAACTATCGCCTGCAAGTGTAGAAAAGAATAAATCCTTTTTGGAAAGCAGTCTTTCAGACTTGCAAATGTGCCTTTAGTTTTAGATTTTTTTCTTAAACTTCAGCAAGAAACATAATTTTTAACAAGAAAATTCTACTTTTTTTGGTAGCTAAACCTTTAAGACTGGCTAAGAACAAATTCAGTAGAGTGAAAAATCACCTCATGACTCTTGAACTTTCACAAGCTAAAAAACATTGTTTGTGGTGATCCCTTGAAAACTTTATCTGACACTCAATACGAGTTGAAGTAGAAAAATCCTGGCTCAAAACTCAATAATGCTGTAAGGAAGAAATTGGGTCATATCGGCCAGAGTTAGTGAGGGCATGATTGAAAAACTGAACAGGAACGTGGTTTGACTCTGGTGAGATCTCACTAAGTTGAAAGGTCAGAGCAATGCTGTCAGAGTGCTGTACTGAGAACCAGAGAAGATTTAGGAACTGTGCAATGGATTTGGAAAAGATTTTTCCTTGAACTAACTAATCAGAAAAATTACTTCTCAGTTTATGTAAACACTGCATAGATATTTGCTATTTAATAGTAATATGATAAGGCTTGGCAAACGGTAAGCTTTTCTAAGTCCTTAGACATTTTGGGGAAGTTGCTGAGACAATGAGAAAGAAACTATGTACCTATAGATTC
>NW_007037689.1:0-715 GCF_000164805.1 Carlito syrichta
CCTCATACAAACAAAAATAAAACATATAGTGATGCTAACATACCAGCTATCCAACCACCTTATTAGTGTGCTGTTCCTCTATACAAAGACATGGTTTACAGACAGAATAAAAGAGAAGAAAAGGAAAAGGAAAAGAGAAAAAAGGGAACAATAGAGTAGGAATAGAATTAAGTCATTAATAGAATCAATGAAGCACACTCTGTGACATTTCGTTTAGGTCCAATGTCCTTTCAGGTCTGATTTCTAGTTTTCTTTTCAAGCTGGTAAATTAGTTTGCAGTTAGGGTCAGTTCCCCTGATCGGCAGTGAAGGACAGTTCAGAATAACCTCGGTTCAGAAGTTTGGTCTATGTCTTTATCAAGCTTGTTTCTCCCGTTTTGGTGTTGTTACCCTGAATCGCCAGCAGGTGGTGCTATCTCATCTGCTCGCCCCAGAGGGGGTGGGGCCGGACAGGAACAAGATGGCTGCCTGCCTCCGAGCAGGCAACAGGAGCCCCACACCGGGTGGGCAGGACAGTCTCCATCGCAGGAGCGGTGGCAGCGATCCCAGCAGATCTTCCCTGAAGCGGTTTGGTGTGGATCTCCTCCGGCCGGGTTGTGATGAGCTACCCGTGCCAGAGGCCACGGCGGCCGCGGCGGTGGCGGCGGGAGCGCTGGTGGGGGGAGGGGCTGCGGCAGCGGCGGGAGAGTGCAATGCAATAAAACTGTCCAGTCCTT
>NW_007037690.1:0-499 GCF_000164805.1 Carlito syrichta
TGCATTATTAGTCTACAAAAACATATCCTATACTCACTGGAAGAACAAAGAGAAACAGTCGGACAAATGCACTGTTCCAGCAGTAAGATCCTGAAGCACCCAAGGAAGGGGCAGGCATCTATTTTCCTTGCAAGCATTCTCTTTCATCCCTTTCTGTAGCTCTGTGTCCAGTGTCTGCTGGGCTATTTTGCCACTAAGATATTGAGTGTCAGCCGGGCTCGGTGGCTCAGCCTGTAATCCCGCGCCTTTGGGAGGCTGAGGTGAGTGGATTGCCTGAGCCCGCGGGTTCGAGACCCGCCTGGGGAGGCGAGACCTCATCTCTACAATAAATCAAAAAAAAAAAAAAATCAGCCGGGCGTGGTAGCGCGCGCCTGTAATTCCGGCTACTCGGAAGGCTGAGGCGGAAGGATCACCGGAGCCCAGCAGGTCGAGGCTGCGGTGGCCGGGAGCGGCCACTGCACTCCAGTCTGGGCGACAGAGTGAGACCCCAACTCAAAAA
>NW_007037691.1:0-561 GCF_000164805.1 Carlito syrichta
CTCAAATGCTTCTTTGCCATGGGGTACGAGTGTGGAGGGTGAAGGCTGACCTTCTGGGGCACGTGGCTGAAGGTGCAGGATGGACATGCCCAGTGGCCACCTTTGTAACCCCCCACAAATGACAGGCTAGAAAGTGCTTTTTCCTCTCCCATTCCTTAGGGTGATTTCTCACACTGGGGGTCAGAGGTGGCAGTGGTGGTGGTACTGGTGATTATTATTATGTGGTGTTGGAATCCCACTCTGTTGCCAAGGACGAAGTGAGAGGCATGCTCACGGCCACCATCGACTCCACCTGCCAAGCTCAGGAAATCCTCCTGTCTTGGACTGAGTGGCTGGAACCACAGGACTCCTCCACCACACCCAGCTAATCTTTAAATTTATTTTTGCCTAAGACGAGGTCTTGTCCTATGTCCCAGGCTGGTGTTGAACCCTTAGGCTCAGGCCATTCACTCACCTGAACCTCCAAAGGGCTTGGATGCTTGGCTGAGCCCCTGAGAAAGTCCTGCGGTTGTGGAGGTGGTGGTGGTTGGTATTATTTTTATGAGTTGGAGTCCTGCTCTG
>NW_007037692.1:0-797 GCF_000164805.1 Carlito syrichta
AGATGTTAGTTGTTCCCAACCTGATATTAACACCTAGCAAGTTATTTTGTGGATGTATGTGAAGCAATTTTAAAATTAATATGGAGAGGAAAAAGACCCAATAACTAATTCATTATTGAAGAAGAAGAACAAAGTTGGACAAAGTTGGACAACTGCTATTATGTAGCATCAAGATTTACCATAAAGCGATAGCAATCAAGGCAGTGTAGTATTTGTGAAAGAATAGAAAACAAGTTAATGGAAAAATCAAGAACCCAGAAATAGATCCACAAAATATAGTCAATTGATGTTTGACATTGAAGCAAAGGCAATACAATGAAGAAAAAAATACTTGTTTTAACAAATGGTGCAAAAATAACTGTACATACAGACGCAGAAAAATATTGTAGGCACAGACTTCATAAATTTTACAAAAGCTAACTTAAACTGAATCATTTCCCTAGATGAAAAATTCAAACTATAAAATTTATTGAAGATAACATAGAAGAAAATCTAGACTTTGAGCATGACAATAATTTTTTAGATACAACACCAAAGGCACGATCTGTAAAAGAAATAATTGATCACCTGGACAGCATTAACATTCAAAACTGCTGCCCTGCAAGAGACACTGCCAACATAATGAGAATACAAACAATAAACCAGGAGAAATATTTGCCAAAAAAAATACTGATACAGTACTTTTATTCAAAATATATAAAGAACCCTTGACATTTAATAATAATTTTAAAAAACCTATTTAAAAAATGGGCCAAAGATCCAAAAAAAACCTGACCTGAACAAATACCCAATCAAAA
>NW_007037693.1:0-670 GCF_000164805.1 Carlito syrichta
TTGTCTTTACCATTGACTCAACACAACACCCAGTATCCCTGCCCACTTCCACTCTCTTGCTCCCTTCACTGCAACAAGGTCCCAGTCAATGCCCAGAAAATATGTTCCAGGACATCATACTCACTTTAGAATACTTTCTGAACTTTGCACCTCTTTAACAATCCAGTATACCATTTTTGTGGCATTTGGCACATTTGCTTTTTTATTGATCATTTCTATGCATATTTCATAACTCTTACCAATGTCTATCTGTGTCTTAATAATTTTATTTCTAAAATATCTTCCTCAAAATAGTCCTTTGATAAGCATTTGCTCAATAAGCATTTTTTGGGCTCATAGTAGAAGGGGGAAAATGAACATTTAACTGACTTAGCACCATTTCCTACTTCTATGAGGAAGGTGAACTGTCCAGGATTTGGGTCTGAGATATCATTTTTCTAAGCACAGAATGGAATATTGTTTTTCAGTTGCTATACAATAAGCTTTGGTTTTCAAAATAAGCAAAGGAGAAATAGCAGAAATATTGTATTTATTTCAAAATTCCACTTACTTTAATATGTACTTTGGGCAAGTGGTACTCATATAACATTTTCCAATTAATGGAAAAGGCAAAAGGATATATTTTAAAATATGCAGCAACATCTGTTGGAAATACAACTCTTGTAAAGCT
>NW_007037694.1:0-710 GCF_000164805.1 Carlito syrichta
CACCTTCCTGGCTTAAGTCTGTGCCCAATGTGTGCTGCAGTGTCACCTCTTTGCTGTGACTATTATTCTTCATTGCCGCCTGCTGTAACACCTCATTCTCACTCTTTCCCCTTGATTTGTGTTCCTTTCCATAGAGGGCCTTTGCGTACGAGCGTGAAACCTCCGTGTTTCACGGAGAGAAATCTGCAAGGCATAGTGCCGCAATGAGTGACACAAGTGCTCCACAGTCACGAGCAGGAGAGCATTATGTGTGGATGGGGAGAATTCTAAGTTGTTTTTCCCTATGGCGTTTAAACCTAATAAGGACTACCAAGGCTGTGCCGTTTTCATTGCCGAGTAAGCACGGAGAGCCTCTGTTACACTGGGGGTGAAGCTGGGTCTTCCTGGGGACACGCTATTGAAGCCTGCGCTGCACTGCACTTCATTGGCAGTCTGTATACACTGGCTTTGTGCGTGCTCTCCTCCCTGATTCTCAGAGCTCTCCTGTATATGCACTATACTAGGCGGGGAGCATATGGTGACCAGAGTGCAACTTCAGCTGCTGCACTGACTGGATCCAGATCTCCACAGCCATGGGTAGCCAAGCATGCTTCATTCAGCGGAGAATGCTGAAAAGTTTTCTCTTTTGACACGGGCGTCTCACACGGAATACAATGGCTCTGCGGGTTCATTTGCCGACGAGGCCCGAGAGCCATTTGTTTGCTTTCCGG
>NW_007037695.1:0-687 GCF_000164805.1 Carlito syrichta
CAGCTTGCAGATTTGTGAGCAAAGCAAATGGTTGTTATTGTGAACACAAAGTTTTAGGGTTGTTATGTAATAATGAGACAACTTTAAAAAGGTCACACATTTAATTAATCAGTGTTCTCCAAAACAAAAACAAAAAAACAGAACTAATAGCAGGTGATTAGATAGATAGATAGATAGATAGATAGATAGATAGATAGATAGATAGATATAGATAGATAGATAGATAGACAGACAGAGATATTGATGCTCCTCTACTTATAACAGGATTACATTTAGATAAGCCCACTATAAGATGCAAATACCATAAGCCAATAATGATTCAATAAAACTCCATAATTACTAATATCATCTCACTTTCCCAGAGGATAAATCCCAAAGGCCTTCATTTAACTTGTTCAGCTTTAATTTTTGTTGCTCCTCCATAGAATGTTCTGCCCAAGCAGTAAAATATTTCCTCACTTTTGATCATTCCAATGCTCATAACCTCCAATACTTTCCTTATACTATTTTTATATCATGGATGGCCCTTGCCTTATTCTATACTAGAAAAAAATCTAATGCAGTTCATAGCACTATGCTCAAGCATAATCATTAAAAGAAGGAAGTAACGTTTTTGTCTGCTCTCATAATAATGCTAGTTCCATCAAAATTTGCTAATATCCAACCTCTCTGTCAGCATGAGTCTCA
>NW_007037696.1:0-528 GCF_000164805.1 Carlito syrichta
CAGCCATGGGCCATGGGCAGCAACACACAGTGGCAGTTACTCCATCCAACTGAAGCAACTCAGGCCAAGACCAACTACTCCTGGTGGGGCACTATGGCTATTATTATTCCATTTTATTTGTTTGTTTGTTTGAGTCAGAATCTCACTCTGTCACCCAGGCTGGAGTGCAGTGGCACGATCACAACTCGCTGCAGCCTCAACCTCCTGGACTCAGGGGATCCTTCTGCCTCAGCCTCCCCCATAGCTGAGACTACACAGGCAGGCGCTGCCATACCTGGCTAAATTTTTAAAAACTTTTTTTGTAGAGACAAGGTCTTGCGATGCTGCCCAGGCTTATTTTTTTATTTTTATTTTTTTTATTTTTTTGAGTCGGAGTCTCACTCTGTCGCCCAGACTGGAGTTCAGTGGCCGCTCCCGGCCACCGCAGCCTCGGCCTGCTGGGCTCCGGCGATCCTTCCGCCTCAGCCTTCCGAGTAGCTGGAACTACAGGCGTGCGCTACCACGCCGGCTGATTTTTGATTTATTGTA
>NW_007037697.1:0-326 GCF_000164805.1 Carlito syrichta
CCACTATAATACTTGTTGCCCCCCCATTCAATGACGTGCCGTTTTGAGGAATGTCTCCCATGGAAGACTGTTGTTTTCCGGAAAGCAAACTATGGCTCTCGGGCCTCGTTGGCGAATGAACCCGCAGAGCATTGTATTCCGTGTGAGACGCCCGTGTCAAAAGATAAAACTTTTCAGCATTCTCCGCTGAATGAAGCATGCTTGGCTACCCATGGCTGTGGAGATCTGGATCCAGTCAGTGCACCAGCTGAAGTTGCACTCTGGTCACCATATGCTCCCAGCCTAGTATAGTGCGTATACAGGAGAGCTCTGAGAATCAGGGAGGA
>NW_007037698.1:0-421 GCF_000164805.1 Carlito syrichta
AAAACCCTCAAACATCTAGGCATACAGGGAACATACCTCAAAGTAGTAAAAACCATCTATGAGAAACCCACAGCCTGCATACTCCTAAAAGGACAAAAATTGGAACCATTTCCCCTGAAAACTGGAACAAGACAAGGATGCCCACTCTCACCCCCTCCTGTTCAACATAGTATTGGAAATCCTGGCTAGAGCAATCGGAGAAGAGAAGGCAATCAGGGGTATCCAAATAAGAAAAGAGGAAGTCAAATTATCTCTCTTTGCAGATGACATGATCGTGTACCTTGAAAACCCAAGAGAATCTTTCAAAAACATCCTTACACTGATAAAGGCCTTTGGCAAAGTCTCAGGATACAAAATAAATGTGCAAAAGACAATCACATTTCTTTACACCAATAATAAACAACAGAAACCCAAATAAAAA
>NW_007037699.1:0-1101 GCF_000164805.1 Carlito syrichta
CGGCATACCTCGGAGCTTGTTAGATCAAAGAATCTCCGACCTTCCTCCAGTCCTACTGATTTTGTATTTTCCCAAGATCCCCAGATGAGTCCTAGGCACATTAGAGGTAAAGAAGCACTGCTCTAGAGGATTTCTCATGCAAGGTCTCAGGGAACATGTAAATGATTCTTGACTGAAGCATTACCTGATTGAGAAAAAAATTTGGTCACAAACCCAACTATCTATGATACTGTGTATTAATTAGGGTTCTCCAGAGAGATAAGACCAATGGGACATAGATATAGACATACATAGATATAGGTATAGATATAGATATAGATAGATAATATAGATATAGATCGACATCAACATAAATACACAACAGGGGATTCATTATGAGAATTGGCTCACACAGTTAATGGAGATTTAGAAGTCACACAACACACCATCTGTAAGCTGAAGAAACAAGGAAGCTCACAGCATGGCTCCGTACAAATTTGAAGGCCTCAGAACTGGGGGAGCTGACGGTATGTTTCTCAGTAAGAGGCTGTTGTCCTGGAAACCCAGCGGGAAGTGTGGGAGTAGGTAGCTGATGCATGTTCTAGAGACTAAAGGCCAGAAAACCTGGAGTTCTGATATCCAAGGGCAGAAGAAGGGCATCCCAAACCCAGAAAAGAGAGAGCGCACGAATTTTCCTTTCTGGGCCCTCAGCAGATTGAATAGAGCCTGGCTACACTGAGGGCAAATCTTCCTTACTTATTCCACTGATTCAAAGGCTAGTCTCTTCTGAAAACACCCTCACAGACATACCCAGAAATAATACTTTGCCGGCTATCTGCATATTTCTTAATCCTGTCAAGTTGACAACAAAAATGAATCATCATATTATAAAACTGAAAAAATTAATTGTAGCATATTTCTTCAGTGAAATATTATATTGCAGGGTTGGGTCACTATGTGACAGGTGGACCAAATCAGATCCACTACCTGTTTTTACAAATAAAGTTTTATTGGAATACAACCACCTCCATTCACTTATATATTATCTGTGTGCTTCCACACTATAAGCAGAGAGTTTAGATGTCACAAAGACTGTGTGGCCTGTACAGCATACAGTATGTG
>NW_007037700.1:0-783 GCF_000164805.1 Carlito syrichta
CTGAAGTCCTCTGTTGGGTCCCAGTGCCCTCTCGCTGTCTAGAGCCTGCCCTTTGGAACTTTGGAGCTCTGGAACTCCGGGTCCACCCTGGCTGAGGCACTCAGCGTGAGACCCCAAATCAGAGGACCCAGACAAGCGGAGAAAAACAAATCTGCTTAAACTGCCTTGCCATTCTCCAGGAAGAGACTTCCATTGCCCTGCCCACCCAGCAACAAACTTTACCTCATTTCCTAAGGCCAGGTATTGCAGCGTGCGGGGAAGTTTTGGGTCCCTGCTCCCTCCAGCTCTCTCCCCGGCCCGGCACCCGGCACCGCAGGTCGCACAGGGAGGCTCTGAGCGCCCGCCCCTCAGAGACACCGGTTCCATTACTGGCTGAATACTCTGTAGGGACCCAGTGCCACTCTCATCATTTACAGCCTGCCTTTTGGAACTTTGGAGCTCTGGAACTCCGGGTCCACCCTGGCTGAGGCACACAGCGTCAGACCCCAACCCAGAGGACCCAGACAAGCAGAGAAAAACAGACCTGCTTAAACTGCCTTGCCATTCTCCAGGCAGACTTCCATTGCCCCGCCCACCTAGCAACAAACTTTACCTCAGCTCCTAAGGCAACAGTGTGAAACAGGAGACAAAGCCCCACCCCTATGCTGCAACGAAAAACAAAAGGCAGAGGCTGGAATCGGAGATCACAGAAGTGACTCTAGTTTGATGGCTTATTTTGACCTATGATTTTATCATTGAAACTGTTGGTCTAGATTACGTTTGGGGTTTACCTTCTGACTTATA
>NW_007037701.1:0-1066 GCF_000164805.1 Carlito syrichta
AAGGGCCTGTGCTAGGTAGAGTCTGAAACAGATCTACATATACATTATTTCTGTTCAGGTTTGCCCTGGATGTCTTCTTGTGCAGTCATATAAATGATTTTATGGCTAGACAACTGACTTTTGAAACTTTTTTTCTGTCACTTTAAGCACATGGAAGAAATCTTTCCTTTACTTTCTTATCACCTCTTATTCAAAAAGTATGTTTTTCCTATGAAAACATGGCTGCTTTCTTAAAACCTCATCTCATTCCATAGTATGTAGCACAACACTTATGATGTTCTGAATTAGAAAAAGTAACCCTAAAAGACCTGTAAATGACCAGGGTGAAATAGTAAGGCAGGCAGGCACACACACACACAAAAACTGTCAAAAATGATAGATCTGTAATTTGGAATGTCAGGGAAGAAAACAGACTGGGAGAAGCAAAATCGTTATGGTTTAGCCTCCTAGTAAAATCAATATGTCTTTTAGATGAAAAAAATCTATATAACCAACCAGTTTCTCTGACAGGAAAATGTAGAAAGGAAAATTACCTGCAGTGAAAGTAGTTAGAAAAGCATTCCAAACAGTTTTACAATGAGTCTAAGTACCAGTTATACCTACTCACATGCATCTTTGTTTAATATTTTTTAGAGTTTCAGATATTCTTTACACTCAATATTTATTAAATGTAGTTTAAAATCTTTTTATTGCGAAACAGATAAAACCACACAAAGGGTATGTGTGGTTTAATGAATTAGGTAGACTTACAAAATTGCAACTGCAGCTTATGTTGAGATAGATGTTTGTTACCCATCCCAGAAGACATGTCCAAGGACCTCATCCTGATCACATCCCCTCCTCTACCTCCAATGTAGCCCCTGTTGTGACTTTATTGTAATCCCTCTTTGCCTATTTTTAAAATGGATGTATCACCTAAATTGTGCTTCTATAAGCACTATAATTTAACTTTGCTGATTTTTAAACTTTGCTGTCTTTTTTTTTGAGTTGGAGTCTTACTCTGTCACCCAGACTGGAGTGCAGTGGCTGCTCCCGGCCACCGCAGCCTCGACCTGCTGGGCTCCGG
>NW_007037702.1:0-687 GCF_000164805.1 Carlito syrichta
GAATTAACTACCGACCTACTTTGCTAACCTGCTGGCCAATGTGCTGACTTAACTAAGTTACTTAAATAGGTTGCCATCTGGGTAGCCAGCTGCCTTAACTAGCTAACTACCCTACTAGACAGCTTGCTATCCAGCTGACTTAACTAACTGACTCATTAGCTAGCCAGCTGACTTATCTAGATGACTTGACTAGCTAGCTACCTAGCTAGCCAGATGTCTTAATTAGTTTACATAAAAAGCTAGCTACCTAGCTAGCCAACTGCCTGTTCAGCAGACTTAACTAGCTGACTTAACCAGCTAGCCAGTTGGAAGTCCAGCTGACTTAATTAGCTAGCCAGCTGGATGGCCAGCTGAATTAACTATCTGATTTTACCAGCTAGTCAACTGGCTATACAGCTCACTGAACTAGGTAGCTATCTAGCTAGCCAGCTGGTAAGCCAACTGAATTCACCAGCTGACTTAACTAGCTATCCCACTTGCTAGCCAACTGACTTAACTAGCTTGCTACATAGTTAGTCATCTGGCCAGCCATCAAACTTAGCTAGTTGCCTTAACCTGCTAGTGAGTTTGCTAGCCAGCTACCTCCACTAGATGACTTAACTAGTGAGCAAGCTGGCTAGCCCAACTGACTTAGCAAACTATCTACCTAGCTAGCTAGCTGGCTAGACATCTAAATTAACTAGCTTA
>NW_007037703.1:0-987 GCF_000164805.1 Carlito syrichta
GAGGCAGAAAAAGAAACAGAGACCACATTGGAACAAACTTTCCACAAGATCATTCAAGAAAATTTCCCTCATCTAATCAGTGATACAAAAATTCAAACACAAGAGATTCAGAGAACCCCCGCAAGACAACAAATGAGAAGACCAACTCCTAGACATATAATAATTCGCCTAAATAAAGCGGGCACAAAAGAAAAAATCCTAAAGGCAGCAAGAGAAAAAGGCCAGATCACCCACGATGGAAGACCAATCAGAATAGCAGCAGATTTATCTGCAGAAACCCTGCAGGCTAGGAGAGCTTGGAGCCCTATCTTCAAAGTCCTAAAGGATAAACAATTTCAACCAAGAATAACCTACCCAGCCAAGCTAAGCTTCATCAGTGAGGGAGAATTAAAATCTTTCCCAGATATCCAATCCCTAAGAACTTATGCAGCCACAAAACCATCTCTACATGAAACACTTAAGAAAGTACTAAACACAGAAGAAAAGGAAAAAAGAACAACGTTCTTCACAAGAGTACAGGGAAAAGAATAAAATATACACGAACCAACCCCAAAAGCAAAAGAAAGACAAAAAAAAAGAAAAAGAAAAAAGAAAAAACCAAGTGGAAGAACAATAACTCAATAAGAACTCCATGATAGGGACGAACTCTCAAATTTCAATAATTAGTCTGAATGTGAATGGACTAAACGCACCACTGAAAAGACATAGAATGACAAACTGGATAAAATATCACCAGGCAACAATATACTGCCTTCAAGAGACCCATCTCACTAGAAGGGACATACACAGACTCAAAGTAAGAGGATGGGAAACAAATTTTCAGGAGAATGCAACACAAAAGAAAGGAGGAGTCGCGATCCTAATTTCAGACAAAATACCATTTAAGCTATCAAAAATTAAAAAATATACAGAGGGCCACTACATAATGATAAAAGGTTCACTCCATCAACAAGAAATATCTATCCTAAACATATATGCACCCAACAT
>NW_007037704.1:0-838 GCF_000164805.1 Carlito syrichta
ATTCTAAGTTAACTCTAGGTTCAATCCAAGTTCACTGACTTCTAATATTATTAACGATTAATATTATCAACTTAACACTATACTATAATCTATAAGTTTACTTAAATGACTTAGCTGTTAGTTATACTATTATCCTATTACGATTTAACGTAATGCCTTATAACTCAGTTAAAACTTATTCTTAAACTACCAAACTTTACTATAATTCATATGAGTTTCATATGTCTAAACTTTAATTTTTATATGATCTAGTGATTGGACTTTAATACTATGCTATATCTTATTAAGCTAATAACTTATCGTTAATTCTTTTACAAATCTTATAGTAACTATTATATTTGAATAATGTAGCAAAAGGAAACCAAACAGCAAGCATAAATTTACGCAACTATGAGTGTATATGTATATATTTTATCCTAACAAGTCTACTCTAAAAATCAAATAGTAGCTGTCACACTCTTGAACAAGGAAATGCATGGCTGCCATGATGGTGGCCATAGGTTGAAGCAAACAGAGTTTCGGTATTTAACAAAACAAAAGAAAACGTTCTGCCTGGCTAGGGGCAGGGCAATAAAACTATTATGGTAATTTAGTTTCTAATCTTAGCCCTAGGGGAAACTGCTGTCGGGAACAAGAGCTGACTGACCAGTCTACCAGGAAATAGAAGTTAAAAATATCTAGAAAGAAGTAAAACTTAGAAAGACAGAGAAAAATAATTCTGCTGTGCACTTTCCATCAGCATATTGATATTTACTTATAAGTTTTACTGCATGTATGCACACTGGTCACTAATCACACGCCAATATTATAGGTATAACTGATATCCTACGTCAGAGGC
>NW_007037705.1:0-354 GCF_000164805.1 Carlito syrichta
AATAGCTGCCTTAACCAGCTACACAGGTGGCTAGCCAGTTGACTTAACTAGCTGGCTACCTATCTATCCAGCTGCCTAACCAGCTGAAATACCTACCTAACAGTAGCTGGCAAGCTGACTACCAGCTTACTTAACTAGCTAGCTACCTACCTAGCCAACAGACTAGCCAGCTGATTAACTAGGTGAATTGAACAGCTAGCCTGCTGGTTAGCAAGTTGACTTATATATATATATATATATATATATATATATATATATATATATATATATAATTACCGACCTACCCATCTGGTTATACAACTGACTAAACTAACATAATCAACCAGCTAGCCAGTGGATTAGCTAGCTGACTTA
>NW_007037706.1:0-451 GCF_000164805.1 Carlito syrichta
GGCATTCAACAAGGCAAATCTCTTTAGTAATATCTCAATTTAAAAAAAAAATTATAACTTTTGTGTATAACTTGTCATACATCTTTATTCTAGGAAATCATCAAAAAGTATAAGAAAATTAAATTTACTCATAATATTCCAAGTCATTTTCTATTTAGTCTCCAGTCTCTACAGTCTCATTAAATTAGAAATCTATATTATTCTCTCTCCTCCCTTCTGTCTCTCTATTTATTTAAAAATTGCTTCCTAGCCGGGCTTGGTGGCTCAGCCTGTAATCCCGCGCCTTTGGGAGGCTGAGGTGAGTGGATTGCCTGAGCCCGCGGGTTCGAGACCCGCCTGGCAACTTGGTGAGACCTCATCTCTACAATAAATCAAAAATTAGCCGGGCGTCGTAGCACATGCCTGTAATTCCGGCTACTCGGAAGGCTGAGGCGGAAGGATCGCCGGAGCT
>NW_007037707.1:0-878 GCF_000164805.1 Carlito syrichta
CAACCTCAATGTAACTCTGGACCAAATGGACTTAATTGATACCTATAGAACACTCCATCCAAAGACCACAGAATACACATTCTACTCATCACCACATGGAACATATTCTAAGATCGACCACATAATTGGACACAAATCAAGTATAAGCAAATTTAAAAGGACTGAAATTCTGCCATGCACCTTTTCGGACCACAGTGGAATAAAAATAAACATTGACACCAACAAAGTCCCCCCAAAACCCACAAAGACATGGACACTAAACAGCATGATGCTAAATAACTCCTGGGTCAATGATGACATCAAAATAGAGATCAAAAGATACCTGGAAACAAATGAAAATAAAGAAACATCTTACCAAAATCTCTGGGATGCCTTAAAAGCTGTAATAAGAGGGGAATTTATATCCCTACAAACACACATGAGGAAAATGGAAGGAACAGAAATTGACAACCTAACAAGCCACCTAAAGAAGCTGGAAAAGCAAGACCACAAAAACCCTAATTTCAGCAGAAGAATCCAGATCACCAAAATAAAAGCCCAAATCCAGGACATAGAAGACAAAAAGATAATACAAAAAATCAATGAAACAAAAAGCTGGTTCTTCGAAAGGGTAAACAAGATTGATGGTCCCCTAGCTAGACTGACCAAGAAAAAACGAGAAAAAAACCAAATAAGCATAATCAGAAACACAAAAGATGAAGTCACATCTGACCCTGAAGAAATACAAAAGATCATTAGAGACTACTACGTACACTTGTATGGAAACAAACTTGAAAACCAGAAGGAAATGGAAGACTTTCTGACATCACACAACCTACCTAGGTTGGACAAGAAGAAATTGAGACCCTAAATAAACCAATAACATCAGGAAATCGGCC
>NW_007037708.1:0-555 GCF_000164805.1 Carlito syrichta
AGAGTGAGACCCTGAAAAAAAAAAAAGGTACAGGATTTCGGCTGGCCTCAGTGGTTCAGCCTGTAATCCCTGCACTTTGGAAGGCCAAGGCGAGTGCATTGCCTGATCCCATGGGTTCAAGACCAGCCCAGGCAACTTGGCAAGACCTCATCTCTACAATAAATCAAAAATTAGCTGGGTGTGGTAGTGCACGCCCATAGTTCTAGCTACTTAGAAGGCTGAGGAGGAGGATCAGGGGTGGCCATGAGCCTGCGTGCCACTGCACTCCAGCCTGGGCGACAGAGTGAGACTCCAAAGCAAAAAAAAAAAAAAAAAAAAAAGTACAGGATTTCTTCAACCAAAGTGGACTGCACAGCTGCTTTGTAGTTGGTTATTTAAAAATTTTTAGGTCAGGCACAGTGGCTTATACTTGTAACCCCAGCACTTTGGGAGGCCAAGGCAGGAGGATTCCTTGAGACCAGGAGTTCAAGACCAGCTTGGGCAACATATTGAGACCTTGTCTCTACTAAAAATTTAAATAAAAAAATTAGGCAGGGGTAGTGCCTCACATCTGTA
>NW_007037709.1:0-726 GCF_000164805.1 Carlito syrichta
CCTCCCTTTCTAGCATTATTTATAATGATATATTTGTTTATGTTCCTCTCACTTTGGTTTTCCTCAACTAGACTGGAAATCTGTAAGGAGAATGATGAAGTCACTTTTGTCTAGCACAATCATAACAATAAAAAACCAGTGCTGTTACCACACTGTGTGCTGAGCATGATTCTAAGTTGTTCATTTTAGCCAAATCATTTCATCCTGATAAGACCCTCTTGTTATTGCCCTCATTTGACAGTTGAAGAAACTGAGGCACAAAGAGTTTAAATAAGGTGGCCCAACTTTCCCATCTTGACAGTGGATAGTAAAACCATCACTCACAACCTCACAGTGGCTTCAAGATCTTTGCTCATAACCTCTCTGCCAGGCCCTTCTAGTGCTCTCTTCTAGTTGTCTCCTCAGTGATGGTGTTCGGCAAATGGGTGGTACATGGATTAAAAGACCATTGTTCTCTTTCTTGGGAAAGATCAAGGTGGCTGGGGCTGAAGTGGGGGGGCTCTCTGAGACATGATGCCTGTCTCTGTTCAGACTTTCAGGTGGTAAACACATTTTCTTCCCTGCACTTTGACATCCCTTGGGATTTAAATTCCAGGTTGTCAGCTCTTCTAGAATGGGGTTCAGATGTCAGCATCACACCGCCTCATCGAGGGCACAGGGACTGGGCAGCACACTTTCCGAGCCTCAGCTTACCTTGACAGCTGAGTAGATCCCCAGTGTGTGGGG
>NW_007037710.1:0-749 GCF_000164805.1 Carlito syrichta
CGGTCCATCAACAGGATCCATGAGGCTTTGCCTCCGTCATGGCCACATTTTACTGGGGCCTTGCTCCCAGCCGGCATTTTTCCTGTTTTCAGGTCCCTTTTACCTTACTTTTACTAGTGAATGTGGCTCCCGACAGGAGGGGAAGGGCATGAGACCTGGGGTAAAATCTGTCCCAAACATTCAATCCCTAAGAGTTTGTGCTGCCTCTAGATCAGTTCTACAAGAAACACTTAAGGAAGTATTAAACACAGAAGAAAGGAAAAAAAAGTAACCACACTCTTCATAAGAATGTAGGGAAACGATTGGAAACATACATATATATCAACCCCTAAATCAAAAGAAAATCAACAAACAAATAAACAAACTACCAAAACAACAAACCCTATAAGAACCTCATGACAGGGACAAACTCTCAAATCTCAATAATTAGCAGAAATGAGAATGGATTAAATGCACCAATGAAAATATATAGGATGGCAAAATGGAATTAAAAACATGATGCAACAATATACTGTCTCCAGAAGACTCATCTCACCAGAATGAACACTCAAAGTAAAAGGATGGTAAACACATCCTCAGGTGAACAGAATACAAAAGAGCAGGAGTTGCAGTTTTAATATCACACAAAATATCCTTTAAGCTATCAAAAACTTAAAAAGATATGGAAGGTCATTACATAATAATAAAAGATTAAATCCATCTACCAGAAATATCCATCCTAGACTTATATTGACCCAATATAGGAGTGC
>NW_007037711.1:0-798 GCF_000164805.1 Carlito syrichta
AGACCCTAATAGACCAATAACAATCAAAGAAATTGACTACGTAATAAGAAAGTTTCCTACAAAAAAAAGCCCTGGCTTTCCAGCAGAATTCTACAAGACATTCAAGGAGGAGCTGATACCAATCCTGCTGAAGGTATTCCAGGCAATTGAAAAAGATGGAACTCTCCCCAAATCATTTTATGAAGCCAACATCACATTAATACCCAAGCCAGGTAAAGATCCAACAAAGAAAGAGAACTACAGGCCAATATCTTTGATGAACATAGATGCTAAAATTCTCAACAAAATCCTAGCAAACCGGATTCAGCAATACATCTCAAAAATCATCCACCATGACCAAGTAGGCTTCATTCCTGGCATGCAAGGCTGGTTTAACATTCGTAAAACCATAAATGTAATTAAATACATCAACAGATGTCAAAACAAAAACCACATGATCATATCATTAGATGCAGAAAAAGCTTTTGATAAAATCCAGCACCCCTTCTTGATAAAAACCCTTGAACATCTAGGCATACGGGGAACATACCTCAAAATAATAAAAGCCATCTATGAGAAACCCACAGCCAGCATACTCCTAAATGGACAAAAATTGGAACCAATTCCCCTGAAAACTGGAACTAGACAAGGATGCCCACTCTCTCCCCTCCTGTTCAACATAGTATTGGAAGTCCTGGCTAGAGCAATCAGAGAAGAGGAGGCAATCAGAGGTATTCAAATAGGAAAAGAGGAAGTCAAGTTATCTCTCTATGCAGATGATATGATGGTGTACCTCGAAAACCCAAGAGATCTGTCAAA
>NW_007037712.1:0-771 GCF_000164805.1 Carlito syrichta
TCCTGTAATCCCAGCACTTTGGGAGGCCAAGGCAAGAGGATTGCCTGAGCCCAAGAGTTTGAGACAAGCCTGGGCAACTTGGTGAGATCTCATCTCTACAATAAATCACAAAAATTAGCCGGGCATGGTGGCATGTGTCTTTAGTTTCAGCTACTTTGAAGGTTGAGGTGGAAGGATCATCTAAGCTCAGCAGATCGAGGCTGCAGTGGCCGTGAGCGTGCCACTGCACCCCAGTCTGGGCAACAGAGTGAGCCTCCATTTAAAAATATATATATAAGCTGGGCTCGGTGGCTCAGCCTGTAATCCCGCGCCTTTGGGAGGCTGAGGTGAGTGGATTGCCTGAGCCTGCGGGTTCGAGACCCGCCTGGGCAGGCGAGACCTCATCTCTACAATAAAATAAAAAAATTAGCCGGGCGTGGTAGCGCACATCTATAATTCTGGTTACTCGGAAGGCTGAGGCAGAAGGATCACTGGAGTCCAGCAGGTCGAGGCTGCGGTGACCGGGAGCCGCCACTGCACTCCAGTCTGGGCGACTGAGTGAGACTTCAACTCAAAAAAAAAAAAAAAAAAAAAAAATATATATATATATATATATATATTTTTTTTTTTTTTTTTTTATTTTGAGATGGGATCTCACTGTGTCCCCCAGGCTGAAGTGCAGTGGCACCATCATGGCTCACCACAGCCTCTACTTCTTATGCTCAGGTGATCTTTTAATTTTTGGTAGAGATGAGGTCTCACTATGTTGTCCCTGCTGGTCTCAGACCCCTT
>NW_007037713.1:0-617 GCF_000164805.1 Carlito syrichta
AAGGGTTAGTCACTGGCAAACACTTCACAGTGAAAGGCGAGTCACTGGTATCCATAAAAGAGGATGGTCATTCACTTAGGCACCCATCCTATAGAGAACTAGTCACAGGGGCACCAATCACAAAGTAGGGCCAGTCACTAGGACTTGCATGACAGAATACAGCCATTCAATAGAGAACTTATGATAGAAGAGGGCTAGTCTTTAGTCCACATGTTATGTTGCCTCAGTGACTGGCCCTCCTCTGTGATTGGTGTCCTAGTGAATTGTCCTCCTCCTGTTGGAAGCACTAATGACTGGAACTCTACTGTTACAGGTGCCTAAGTGACTGAACTTCTTCTGGGACAGGTGTCTTAGTGACTGTGCCACCACTGTGATGTTTGTCTCAATGACTGGGTCACCTCTGTGATTAGTACTCCAGTAAGTAGTGTCCTTCTGTAATGGTTGCCAGAGAGATTGGACTTCTTCGATAATGGATGCACCATATCTGGCACTCTTCTGTGATGAGTTCCTCAGTAACAGGCCCTTCCCTGGGATTGTTGCCCCAGTGACTTGCCCTTCTTTGTGGTCGTTGCCTCAGTAATTAGCCCTTCTCCTTAAGGGCTAGTCACTAGAGGGCC
>NW_007037714.1:0-799 GCF_000164805.1 Carlito syrichta
ATTTCTTTCATTCCACTAGCCTACTTCAAGAATGTTGTAAGTAATCATTTGAAAATTGAATATCTACTGGTGATGTACTGAGAGGACCATAATAGAGTATACCATAAACTTGGGTTAAAAGCATGGTATAACCCAATAAATATGTAATCGGCTTGTGGACAATAGCACAGCCATTGTTAGTTTTTAGTTTTCTGTCTTAAAACATAACCTGTAACTGTTCAAAGTTCCAGTTATGGGAAAAACTGCAAAGCTCCAGTTATTCTTCCCTTATCTCACTTTCCCCTTAGCAACAACCAATCAAGTGCCACGGGGTAATCACCTAAGTTTCCAGGTGTCTCTGCAACTTCCCCAGCTAGTGGACCAAGGTCAGCCTGAGTCAGGCTAGCCAATCCTCCACAATTAAGCTGACCACCAGAGAAACTACCCAATTAAATGGTAACAACACCGGAAAGTCCCCCAAACTCCTCCTCCCTTTGTGTAAAAGCATAAAAGGCATCTGCTTAAAGAAATCAGAGCCTCTGTATGTACTCCACTGTGTCGGCTTTTGACAGGTCCAGGCTCAAGCTTGTAAATAAAGACCCTCTTGAACTTTCATTGGAATTGCCTCTTGGTGGTCTCTCAGATTGAACATTCGGCCACTACAGTACAAACCAAAATATTTCTTTTCATGCTTTAACTAAATAATACAAATAATTGTTTTATTTTAGTCATATTATATTTAAGACCATAATTTAATCAAATAATCCAGGTCATTTCATTTCATCTTTTTGGGGAGGGGTGAAAGAAGTGATGGAGGATG
>NW_007037715.1:0-1339 GCF_000164805.1 Carlito syrichta
TCGCCACTGCACTCCAGTCTGGGTGACAGAGTGAGACTCCAACTTAAAAAAAAATCACAAATGTCTCTAAAAATCAAATATTATTAGGATGGATCATATTGTATATATTATCTGCCCAGGGGCTCTTTTGTAGCTGAAAAAAGAAATGCAAAGTAAATAGAAGGGATAGGGAGTTTGCAATGTGCATTTTGAAGAGTTCTTAAAACTGTGAACAACTGACCTTTTAACCCCAAATCGTAAGTAAAGCGTGCACTCAGCCTGCCACATGGAAATCTTGGAACCGATCCTAGTAATCTACACTCATAACTTTGGTAACATTTGTGAATTAAGTGTATTATATTAATAATATTTTTGCTTTTTATTGCATAGTTAATCTGTATTTGGGATCTCACCTCCCCATCATTTACAATCCCATCCCATTGAGTTTTATCTTCCTAAGTTTATAGTGGGTGCTTACTCTGAATGCACAAGGAAAACAGTAAAATGATTTCTCAAAAAATTAAAAAGAAATCTATTATTTGATGCAGAAATCCTACTTTGGGGTATATCTATTCAAAAAGAAACAAAATTAGTATCTCAAAGTGCTAGCAGCATTCTTACAGTCATTGCAGCATTATTTTCAATAGTCAACACCTGCAAATAATGCAAGTGTCCACCAATGAATGAATCAATAAAGAAAATGCAACACACACACACAGAGCAGAAAATTGTTTAGCATAGTTTTTAAAATAAGAAAATATTTTCTTATGTGTGATAACATGGGTAAACCTGGAGGACATCATACTAAGTAAAAAATGAAAGAAAAAGTTAAAATTAGAGAAGAAAAGGGTAGAATGGTGATTGCCAGTAGCTGCTGGAGAGGCTTAGGAATGGGCAGATGTTCTTCAAACGTTCTCACTCATCAGTGGGACTTGAACAACTACTTTAATACTACAATAAAAGGATTGACAGTAGCAGGAAACTGTGGGGGCGGGGTTAGTGGGGCAGGGATGTGGGATTGACAGTAGTAGAAATGGGGAAGGGGGAACACTTCATCGACAAGAGTACCTGCACAATAAATATTTGTGTACCTAACTCTGAATTGCACCCCACAATTTAAAATTTAAAAAATAGTTGAAATTTAGTATGGTAAGGTCTCTGATGATCTGAGATCTCACAACTTTTAAAAATACACTGATAAAACATAGAATAAGAGCATGTTTATAATATATAAAAACAGGAAATTGACTTTTTATGCACTAAAAAAAGCAATTTTGATAGTTTTTTACAAAGTTAGTATGTGTTTGATATGTAAGTGAAAACGAGTTCAACTAATTTATAATATGTTAATGTGTACTGA
>NW_007037716.1:0-738 GCF_000164805.1 Carlito syrichta
TTAAGGCAGCTCACACGTTGTCTCACTTGATGGCTGACTACTTATGTTGGCTTACTGAAGGGCTCACTCGCTGGCCAACGAGTTCAGTCTGACCAGTCAGCTCACACGTCAGCCGACTATATTCAGCTGAGCAGTCATCTCACACACTGGCAGACTAGTTAAGTCGGCTAAGCAGTCAACTCACCTACTGGCCCACTAGTTAAGTCAACTGACCAATCGGATCACTCACCTGTGAACTATTTAATTCAGCTGACAAGTCAGCTCTCTCGCCGGTCGACTAGTTAAGTCAGCTAACCTGTAGGCTCACTCTTTGGCTGAGTAATTAAGTCAGCTAACCGGTCGGCCTACTAGCCATCCAACTAGTTAAGTTAGTTAACCAATCGGCCGACTAGTGGACCAACTTGTCAGTCAGCAATTTAGTTCTGCTCACTAGTTGGCCGACTAATTAGGTCAGCTAACTAGCCGGACAACTATTCGGACGACTAGTTAGATCAGCAAATTCATCAGACAACTAGTTAACCAAGCTAAATAGTGGGCCAATTCGTCAGTCAACTAGTGAACGCAGCAAAATAGTCGGCCGACTATTCAGTCAACATTTAATGCCAGCAAAAAGTCAGCTGAGCAGTCAGCCTATGTATTAAACCAGCTACCTAGTCAGCCGACACATCAGTCAACAGTTAAGTCACTTAACTAAACTCGGTAACAAATAATTAAGTCAGCTTGTTATCTCATTTACTA
>NW_007037717.1:0-678 GCF_000164805.1 Carlito syrichta
CATATAAAAGGCTCTCAAATGTGACCTGAATTTGAATGATATTTAATTTGTAAGCCAAAACCACAGTTTTATAGAAAACAGGAACAATAGGTTTTCAGAGTAAGCCATGCCTGTTACAGTTACAGAGTTTTCAGCTTAGATCAGCAGAGTTTCTTTAGGTTACTTGTGTTTTATGGTAAAAAGAGGAGGAAAATGGGGTCAATGGCTCCCGAACATGTCCTAGCAGTCTCGGGGTCTATGGCCCTCCCTGATCCCTAATGCTCAGTAGGCCTCCGTGGCCAGCCCCCGACATCTCTTCCCCTTTTTTTATTTATTATTTTAGTACAAAACCATGAAACCCGGTGTTAAGCTGAAAAGTGTTCCTTTTCAGTACTCTGGAAATAACTGGAAATAGGCACAGCAAGACAAGAATTACTGTCCTGCAAATTCTTACACTAATAAGTATAGACATTAATGACTTTTGATTAGCAAACAATGAGAAGTTATTAAATATGGAGCTAGTCAATTCATAGGACCAGAACTGCTTTTCAGCAACTTATGTCCTGTATGTCTTGATGTAATTTAGTGAGGTTTATATTTAAGTCCAAATGATTTTAAATTTTAAGGATATGATTCTTTATCTTGTCCCAAGTATGGACAGACTTATTTACCTCCAAAGGAATGAGGCAAATTCACTTA
>NW_007037718.1:0-812 GCF_000164805.1 Carlito syrichta
CTGTGCACCTCACCTTTCCCATTCACTTGACTGAACAATGAAATTAGGCCTGTTTCATTCTTTTTATAGCTGATTTTACAGCCCAACTCATCATTAAAACTATTTCTTTTTTCACCACATCCTCTCCAGCATCTGTTATTTTTTGAGTTATTGATTATGGCCATTCTGACTGGAGCAGGTGGTATCTCAGTGTAGTTTTAATTTGCATCTCCTTGATGATTAGTTAGATTGAACTTTTCTTTCTTTCTTTTTTTGAGTTGGTGTTGCACTCTGTCGCCCAGACTGGAGTGCAGTGGCCTTTGTCAGACATGGAGTTGGCAAATACTTTTCCCAATTTGTGGGCTGTCTTCCTGCTCTCTTGATGGTTTCTTTGGCTTTGCAGAAGCTTGTGAGTTTAATGAGGTCCCACTTGCCTATCTTATGGCCCGTGCGTTTCAGGTTTTGTTCAGGAATTGGATGCCAGTTCAAATTTCCATAAGGGTGTGTCCTGCATTTTCTAAGGTTCTTATGGTTTGAGTTTTTACATTTAGGTCTCTAATCCATTGCATCTATCGTAATACTATAAGTAAAAAATCGACAATGGTGGGAATCTATGGGGGGGACAGGGAGGGCAAGGGTGGTGGGATTAACAGTAGTCAATATCTGTCTGGGGATAGGGGGACACCCCTTATAAACAAGGGTGCCTGAATGTTGCATATTTTTATACCTAACCCTTAACTGTACCCACAATTTTAAAATAAAATATGTTTAAAAAAATAAGGAACTACACCGTGAGTAATAAAAATTGTTAAAAAAATACTATTTCTATCTGA
>NW_007037719.1:0-703 GCF_000164805.1 Carlito syrichta
CATAATCATGCGTGTGCGGGTGTCTTTTTGCTAGAACGGCTTAAGTTCCTCCAGGTATACTCCCAGGAGAGCCATTGCTGGATCGTATGGAAGGTCAATTTTTAGTTCTTTTGGAAATCGCCACACTGCTTTCCGTAGAGGGTGAACTAGCTTGCACTCCTCCCAGCAGTGTAGAAGCATTCCCTTTTCTCCACAGCCACACCAGTACCTGTTGTTTTTTGACTTAATGATGGCCATCCTTACCAGAGTTAGGTGGTCTCCCATTGTAGTTTTGACTAGCATTTCTCTGATGATTACTGAAGTTGAGCAGTTTTTCATGTATCTGTTGGCTGCTTGTATGCCATCATTTGAGAAGTGTCTGTTCATGGCCTTTGCCCACTTTTTGATGGAGCTTTATCCTTTAACTTTGTTTGAGTTCCTTGTGGATCCTGGATGGTAGGTCTTTATCAGATGAATAATTTGCAAATATTTTTTCCCATTCTGTGAGTTGTCTCCCCACTCTCTTGACGATTTCTTTTGCTGTGTAAAAGCTATTCAGTTTGATGAAGCTCTTCAGTTCACCTATCTTAACTCTTGTAGCATTCGCTTTTATGGACATGGTCAAGAATGTATTGCTTACTCCAATGGACATAAGGGTGTTTCCTACATTTTCTTCTAGGATTCTTATAGTTTGAGGTTTTGTGTTTAGTTCTTGAATCCATTT
>NW_007037720.1:0-651 GCF_000164805.1 Carlito syrichta
CAGGTCGAGGCTGCGGTGGCCGGGAGCGGCCACTGCACTCCAGTCTGGGCGACAGAGTGAGACTCCAACTCAAAAAAATAAAAGAAATACTCATCTCTCCAATGTCCAAACTGCTGAGTTCCCCTACCAAACTGCATTATCTATTTAATTGCTCCGATCTAAAATCTTGGAATCATCTTTGTCTGCTTTCTTTATCTCATGCCCAACATTCAATCCATCAGGAAATTCTGTCCCCTCTATCTCCAAAATATGACAAAAATCTAATCACTTGTCATGCCCTTTATTGCTATCACCCTGATCCAAGTCACCCTTGCCCATTGCCTAAATGTGAATTACCCACCTACACTGTTTGCTTCCATTTTGGCCCCATTCCAGTTACTCTTATAACATCCAAACTAATCCTTTTTAAAGAAAATAAGACCAGATTTTTAATTTTTTTTTTTTTTTTTTTTTTTTTTTTTTTTGGCTTACAACCTTCTACTGGCTTTCCATCTTACTCAAAACAAAATGGCTGATCTTGTAATGGCTTCCAAGGTCCTATAAGGGCAAAATCCTTCCACTTTTTTTGCTGACATCTGCTACTGGTCTAATCACACAAAACTCCTTATTGTCTCTTAAACACACTCCTGCATCAGGACAGTTCTGCTAGGA
>NW_007037721.1:0-784 GCF_000164805.1 Carlito syrichta
GAGGATCACCTGAGCACAGCAGGTGGAGTCTGCCATGACTGTGAGCATGCCCCTGAACTTCGACCTGGATGACAGAGTGGGATTCTGACTCCACCGCCATCCTCACCACCCCTGCCACTCAGCGTGAGGGGTCATGCTCAGGGATAGGAGAGGAAAAGGCACTTTCCACTTGTCATTCAAGGGAGGTTTCAAAGGTTGCCACTGCACACGTGTGTCCCACACCTTTAGCCACGTGTTCCAGAAGGCCTGCTTCCACCATCCACAATTATGGCCTATGGCAAAGACATGTGTGAGCTCACAGAACAGATGTCCCCAAGATAAGGCAGCTGTCAGGCACAGAGTGATCAAGGCAGTACGGCAACTTTGTGGCCAGCCCAGGTTACAGTCGCCCAGTTTGCCACATTCACACAGGGCGAGGGCACTTTCTTCGCCCGATCCCTTCACTGTCCTCTGCCTACGTGGGAGCCATGGATGCCCATCGTGATGCACATGGGGGGCATCTTTGTATTTCCAGAGTCTCCTTCAGCCAGGCTGGGTCAGGGTGGCACGATCGTGGCTCCCAGGGTCTCTACCTGCAAGGCTCAGGTGGTCCTCCCACCTTGACCCCCTAGCAGCCGGGACTCTGAAGGCCAGTACGCCTAACACGATTTGGGGGAACTCTCTCTGAGATAAGGTCTGGCCACCTTGCCTGGGCTGGTTTCCGATCCCTGGCTCAGAAGCCTCTCGCCTCAGCATACTAGGGCACGGGCTGACGGCCCATGAGCAACAGTGCCCGACCTGAATT
>NW_007037722.1:0-984 GCF_000164805.1 Carlito syrichta
CTAGTCTGAATTCAGTTTTCCATCTAAGACTGAAAAGTCTTTTGGCTAAAGCCAAGTAGCTCTTAAGCTGATGCTAAAGCATCAGAAAACAGTCTTCTTTATCCTCCTACAGCATACTCATAACTGGGACCTGTGATTGGTCAAGTTTTTCTTCCACAGCCACTGGATGCTAGAGTCCAGCATCTTAACTTTAGAAGCAAAGGCATAATGGGCAATCTACTCTTTGTTTCTGTCCCTGTCCTCTCTTCTACTCCCCTGAATGGCTGCAGACTTGATTTGGTAAGAATATACCTTGTCATGTGTTCCCTTTTCTTCAATTCACTACTATCTTTCCTCTTTTGAACCAAAATTGAGCTGGGTGCTATGAGGCAACACAGTCCCACTGACTGGTTCAGTTCCTCTGAATAACAACATGAGGAAGCTTTCCACAGGAGCAAGGAGGATTTGTTAAGGCTACTAAATGTTACAAAGGACGGTTGGAGATGCGCTCCCGGTGCCAACACCAAGACAAAAGGCAAGGAATGAAATCACCATTAACAGCAAGGGATCCTGATGAAAGAGATGCTGAAATGGTAACCCTTCACTCGATCCACATCCTCCTAGCCAAGTCATGGCCCACTGCATAGGACAGTGGGTATGTGACTTCTACCTTTGAGCCTCTCTCTTCCACACCGAAAGGCACTTTTCATAAACTCCTTCAATGTACTGTTGGAGAGCACGAATCTGCTAAACTGTGTTTGTTCACTTTTGAATTCAGGTTTAAATTGTTCACTTTTGAGTACATAATTTTACAAAAAGTGAAAAGTGTTTGAAAAACATGGGAGGAGGAAGACAGGTCAGAAAAGAAGAAGATGAAGCATATATCTACGATGTTTTGATATCCCTTAGCTTAGATTCCCCCCATCTCCACAATTGTACAGGGTAGATTGAGATAACTGCTGTTACCTGGCACAGAGTACAACAATTTTTATGGATATTACTGCA
>NW_007037723.1:0-828 GCF_000164805.1 Carlito syrichta
CACCAATCTAATGCCTTTTTAATTTTTGGTCTTCAATTCTGTCCTGTTACTGAAAGATTATTTACTGAGTGCTATAATGTTCCACATTTTCTTGCTCATAAACTGGTCCTAAACATTGGGCACACAAACACAAACAACACCAGGCACTGCTAAAGGAGAGAGGGATTGTGGGGAGAAATGGGTACCCACCACCGATTGGGTACCATGTCTACTACTAGGGGGAAGGAAGTCTTGCTTGAAGTCCAAACCATACCTGTATACAACTTAATTACATGGTAATCCTCACATGTACCCCACATTTAAAAAATAAAATACAGTCGGGCTCGGTGGCTCAGACAGTAATCCCACACATTGGGAGGCTGAGGTGAGTGGATTGCCTGAGCCCGCGGGTTCGAGACCCGGCTGGGCAACTTGGCGAGACCTCATCTCTACAATAAATCAAAAAATTAGCTGGGCGTGGTAGCGCTTGCCTGTAGTTCCAGCTACTTGGAAGGCTGAGGCGGAAGGATTGCTGGAGCCCAGCAGGTCGAGGTTGCGGTGGCCGGGAGCGGCCACTGCACTCCAGAGTGAGACTCCAACTCAAAAAATAAAATAAAATAAAATAAAATAAAATTTCACCATTAAACAGAACCCAAAAGCCATTTACTGATTAGGGTTTGAAAATACACTGAGTTCCCCCAAAATGCACTTTTTTTCCTGTGGGTTTAGAAACCAACCAATGATAGCTCACCTGGACATACCAATCAAGATCTCCTGGACCAACCAACCAGAGCTCATGTGAACCAACCACCAGAGCTCACCTGAACCAACCAATTAGAGCTGGTTCAC
>NW_007037724.1:0-696 GCF_000164805.1 Carlito syrichta
CAGTTGCAGTCTCCTTCCTTTACCCAGGCTGAAATGCAGCGGCACACACTCTCACAGCCACTCCAGCATCCACCTTCTGGGCTCCGGTGATCCTTCCACCTTCGAATGATGAGTAGCCTGGAACTACAAGTGCGTGCTATCATGCCCAGCTACTTTAAAAATGTTAGCGTAAAGACGAGGCCTCACCGAGTTGCTCAGACCGGTGTCAAACACGCAGGCTCAGACAATCCACGACCTCGGCTTTCCAAAGTGCGGGGATGACAGGCTGAGCCACCAAGCCCAGCCCGTAAGGCCATCTTTACAAGAACGCCTTCCCTTTTATGACCACTTCTAGTAGCAGTCCATTCATTCACCCTCTGTCTGTGTTCCTTGACCGTCCATCTCCTCTTGTCCTTGTGGGATTCAGACTCGAGCTGCCTCTCTCCCTACTGTGATCGTCCTGACACATATCCCAGTCGTCCAGAAGGATGTCTTTCTCACCATCGTAACGAACGTAACAGTCATTCTGTGTGACGAGGGGAACCTCATGCTGGTGTAAGACCGGAGGGCGGGAAGGAGGTGGAGTACTCAAGCTGGACACAGAGGGAGAAAAGGCAGGACAAGAGGACCGGGGGCGGGTCTCAGAGAGGCCCCCGAGGCAGCGGGGAGGAAAACCAGGGAACGCTCCCGGCGCCTTCCCCTCCGCTGGAAGGAGAG
>NW_007037725.1:0-509 GCF_000164805.1 Carlito syrichta
GCCATTTCTGGTAACCCTAGATAGCCATCTCATGCTGGAAACAGCTCTCTAAATGTATATACCAATTCTACAAATATATTTTTAAATCTTATAAAGAAGCTTGTATCATGTATAAGGCTCCCAAATGTGATCTGAGTTTGAACTGTGTTAAGCTTAAAGTCGAAACCGCAGTCTGTGAGAATCCCTAGAGTCAGTGTGTGGATCCCTAGAGTCAGCCATGCCTGTCATATTCTCAGAACTTCATGCTTAGATCATTAAAATCCCTGCCAGTGGGTAATGCTAAACAACAAGGAAAGGAGGAGGGAATGGGCCTTCAGCTCCTGAACCAGCCTGGTGGTCTCAGGGTCCGCAGCCCACCTGGAACCCTAACGCTCAGGCAGGCCTCCACGGCTGGCTCCCAACAAGTAACATACTGTTTTTTATTACTGTAGTTTTGCAATATATTTTTAAATAAAAATGGCTGATGCCTCCAGCTCTGTGCTTCCAGGTCAAAATTGCCTTGACTATTT
>NW_007037726.1:0-498 GCF_000164805.1 Carlito syrichta
GGGGGAGGCAGACTTTCTGGGATGCATGGCCAAAGATCCAGGACAGACGTGCTCGGTGGCGAACTTTGAAACCTCCCGCTGATGACAGACGGGAAAGTGCCATTTCCTCTCCCATCCCTGATTATGACTCCTCGCACTGGATGGCAGGGGCGGTGGTTATGTGTGTGGTGGTGATTATTATTATTTGGAGTCAGAATCCTGCCCTTTTGCCCAGGTCAGAGGGTAGGGTCACAATCATGGCCACCACGGATTCCATCTGATGGGCTCAGGCAAGCCTCCTGCCTCAGCTCCCCAAGTGGCAGGAACCACAGGCCTGCATCACCATGACTGACTAATCTTTGTATTTATTTTTGATGGCCAAGATGAGGTCTTGTGCCATGTCCCAGGCTGGTGTCTAACCCGCAGTCTCAGGCTGCCCAATTCCTGGGTCTCTGAAGGGCCGGGATGCCAAGCTGAGCCCATGAGCCAGGCCTGTGTTTGTGGTGATGGTGGTGGTTG
>NW_007037727.1:0-575 GCF_000164805.1 Carlito syrichta
TGAGACTGTGGTGAGCTGTGACCGTGCCATATACCTCAGCCTGGGCAACAGAGTGAGACCCTGACAGAAAGAAAGAAAGAAAGAAAGAAAGAAAGAAAGGAAGGAAGGAAGGAAGGAAGGAAGGAAGGAAGGAAGGAAGGAAGGAAGGAAGGAAGGAAGAAAGAAGCTGGATATAGTTTGACTTGGAAAAAAAAGAAAACAGTTTTGCTCTTCTTGGTCTCTTGACTTTCTCTATAAATTTTATGATTAACTTGTCAATTTCCACCAAAAAAAGCCAGATGCAATTTTTTTTTAACAGAATTGCATTGAACCTACAGATTAATTTGGGGAATACTGTCATCCTAATAATATTAAATGTTCCAGTCCATGAGCATGAATTGTTTTTCTGTTTATTTAATTCTCAAATTTCTTTCAACAATGTTTTGTAGTTTTCAGAATACGAGCTTTGCACTTCTTTTGTTAAGTTTACTTGTATTTTATTTTTGATGCTATTGTAAATAGAATTGTTTTTATTTTTATTTTTATTTTTTTTGAGTTGGAGTCTCACTCTGTCGCCCAGACTGGAGTCCAGAGGC
>NW_007037728.1:0-662 GCF_000164805.1 Carlito syrichta
GAGTATCCCATGACTAGCCCACCTCATTGTGCGGCACCCCATGATTTACCTGCCTTCATGATAAGTGGTCCAGTGATAGTCCTACCTCTGCTATAATTGTCCCAGTGACTGGGCCTTAACTGTCATCCTTCTTTCAGTTACTGGCTCTCCTTAGTAATAATTACCCTCGTGTCTAGAGCTCTTCTGTTATGTGTGCACCAGTGACTGCACTTCCTCTGTGATAAGTACCCAGTGACTGGCCTTCATACCATTGGGTGTCAGAGTGACTGTTGCTCTACTGTAGTGAGATATCCAGTGACTACATCTCCACTGAAATGGGTGGCCAGGAACTCGACATAACTTTTTATGTGTCCCCAGTGACTGGCATTTTGGGATGGGTTCCTAAATAACTGATTCTTCTCTGTGATTGGTGTCTCACTTTCTGACCCTTCTCTGTGGTGGGCGACTCAGTGACAGCCCACCCTCTGTGATTGGTGTCCCAGTGACCATTCTTATTCTCAATGCGTGTCCCAGTGACTGGCCCTCCTCTAGGATGAGTGCTTCTGTGACTGGCACATACCTTTGTTTTATGTCCCTCAGTGACTGTAGCTCCTCTGGGATAGGTGACTCAATTACGAAACCTCTTCTGTGATGAGTGTCTCAGTGCCTGACTCTCCTCTGTA
>NW_007037729.1:0-2275 GCF_000164805.1 Carlito syrichta
ACCAGCTGACTTAAATAGTTAGCTACCTGGCTAGCTAGCTGAACTAACAAGCTAGCTAACTAGTTAGCTTACTCATTAGCTAACTTGCAAACTAACTGACTTAATCAAATGACTCTAATCATTAGCTAACCAGCTAGCTAATCCAGCTGAATTAATTCTTTGGCTAACTAGCTAGCCAGCGGACTCAACCAGCTGACTCAACCCGATAGGTAACTAGTGACCTAGCTGACTCAACCTGCTGACTTTACCCTTTAGCTAACTAGCTAGCTAGCTGACTCAACCCGCAGATTTAACCCGTTAGCTCGCTAGCTTGCTAGCTGACTTAACCTACTGGCTTACGTAGTTAGAGAGCTGACTAAAGTAGGTGACTAAGCTAGTTGACAACTATTTAGCTACTGACTTAACTAGCTGACTAAACTAGAGAGATAGCTGACTTAACTAGAGAGATAACTGACTTAACTAGCTGACATAGTTAACGAAATAGTGAGCCTGCTGAATAACAAGCTGATTTAACTAGTTAGCCAACTAGGTAGGTGGCAGACATAATTAGCTCTCTTAACTGGTGAGATAACAGTGAGATTTCTGACTTAGCTAGCTGACTTAAATAGCTAGTCAGCTGGCTAGCCAATGGACTTAACTAGCTTGCTACATAGTTAGACAGCTGGCTAGCTCCTGACTTAACTAGCAGACTTAAATAGCTAGCCTGCTTTCTAGTCAGTTGAATTAACTTGCTTACTACCTAGGTAGCCAGATGGCTAGCCAGCTGACTTAACTTGGAGAATTAACTAGCTATCCAGCTGTCTAGTTAGCTGACTTAACTAGCAAGCCAGCTGGCTAGTCAGCTGACTGAACTTCCTAGCTTCCTAGCTAGCTAGCTGGATATCCAGCTGACATCTAGCTGACTTAACCAGCTAGCCAGCTGGCTAGCCAGCAGACTTAACTAGCTAGCTACCTAACTACACAGCTGGATAGCCAGCTGACTTAACAGGCTGACATAATTAGCTAGATAGCTGGCTAGCCAGCTGATTTAACTAGCTAGCTAATTAAGTAGCCCCATGTGTTACCAGCTGAATTAACTACCTAGCTACCAAGCTAACCAGCTGGATAGTTAGCTGATATTACTAGGTTTCTTAACCAGCTAGCCAACTGGCTCGCCAGCTGACTTAACTAGCTAGCTACCCAGTTAGACAGCTGGTTAGCCAACTGAATTAACTAGCTTACTTAATTAGCTAGCCAGCTAACTTAACTAGCTGTCTGAACTAGCTAGCTACTTAGTTAGCCAGCTGTCTTAACTACCTAGCTTATCTAGCTAGCTACCTAGCTAGATTTCTAACTAGACAGCTGACTTAACAAGCTGACTTAACTAGCTTGCTGGCTGATGTAGCTGTCTGACATAAATAACTAGCTACCTAGATAGCCAGCAGACTTACTAGCAGAAATTACTAGCTACCAGCTGGCTAGCCATCTCACTTAACTAACTTTTAAACTAGCTATCCAGCTGGGTAATCAACTGACTTAACGAGCTGACTTAACTAGCTAGCCAACTTGTTATCCAGCTGACTTAATTAGCTGACTTAGCTAGCAAGTCAGCTGTCTTGCCAGCTGACTTAACTAGCTAGCTAACTAGCTAGTCAGCTGGTTAGCTAGCTGACTTGACTACATAACATAACCAGCTAGCCAGATGGCTAAACAGGTGACAAAAATAGCTCACTACCTAGCTAGCCTGCTGGCTAGCCACCTGTCTTAACTAGTTGAGTTAAACAGCTAGCCAACTGGTTAGCCAGCTGACCAAACTAGCTGACATAACTAGTTAGCCAGCTGTCAAGCGAACTGACTTAACAAGATTGCTACATATCTAGCCAACTGTCTATCCAGCTGACTTAACCAGGTGACATAACTAGATAGCCAGCTGTCTAACTAGCTGACTTAACTAGCTAGCTATCTAGCTAGCCAACTGACTAGCCAGCAGACTTAACTAGCTTACTTAACTAGATGGCCTGCTTGCTAGCCAGCTGACTTAACTAGCTAGCTAACTTGCTAGCCAACTGGCTGGCCAGCTGACTTAATTAGCTGACTTATCCAGCTAGCCAGCTGACTGCACTAGCTCTCTTAACTATCTAGCCAGCTGGCTCCCCAGCTGACTCAAGTAGCTGACTTAACCAGCTAGCCACTCTATAGCCAGCTGACTTAACTTGTTAGCTACCAGGATTGCCAGCTGGGTAGTCAGCTGAAATAACTAGCTGACTTAATGATCTACCTAACTGGTAACCAACGA
>NW_007037730.1:0-650 GCF_000164805.1 Carlito syrichta
GGCTGGTCTTGAACACCTGGGCTCAAGTAATTCTCCTACCTCAGCTTCCCAAAGCACTGGAATTACAGGTGTGAGCCACCATGCCTGGCCTGGAAGGGAACTTTTAAAGCTCAATGAGCCCAACCCCTGCATCCGGACACCCCCTTCTTCTGGAATCTTCCGGCTCGCCTTCTGGCCTCTGTTGAAAACACTTCAGCTGACGAAGAGCTCACACTTTCCAGGGCTGTCCATTCTATTTCTGGGATTCCCTGGCAGTTAGAAAGTGCTAGAATCGGGTCGCCTAGAGTGACTCTGTGCCCCCTGGTTGGACAGAATAGCAGCAGGGCCGCTCCCTGTGTCAGGCCTTCAGCACGTGTGGTCCTTATAAAGCCTCTGTGGGGGCTCAGGGAGGTCAGGTCACTCGCCTGAGGTGACTGGGCTACGTCGTGGCAGGGCTGAGGTTTGGGCCACTCAAAGTCTTGCTTCACATGCAAGTCTACCCTGACTCCTCTTCTTCAAAAGCCAAACAGCACACACACCTGCAGAAACACCACACAACAAACATGGGTGCACAAAACACAGCCTGAACTAGCCAAATCCTATGTACCAGGATGTGCCAGACAAGGCATACATTTTACGATGAATCCATTTATTTTATTTTATATTTTTTC
>NW_007037731.1:0-663 GCF_000164805.1 Carlito syrichta
ATGGAGAATAGGAAAAGAGAAACTTACAATTTTTCACCATCTTAAAAGAGATCATATTATTTAATCCTCTCAGAAATCCTGCAAAGTTGGCAGTAGAGCTGTTTCACAGATGAGGAAAACTGAGATTCAGAGTGATTAGGAGACATCCACCAGATCACAAAGCTAATAAATGGCACAACCTGGGTCTATCTCAGTCCTTGGTTTAATAGCCTCCATAAAACAAATATGTTAGATAAATGAATTAGTAAATGGACAGCTTAGTGAACAAAGTTCATCACAGTGGGATGAACGTAAGATACTGCTTATTTTTGAAACCACCTTTTTCATTTACCAGATCTTTAACTTTTTAATAAAAACCTAAGATAAGCCAGGCTCGGTGGCTCAGCCTGTAATCCCACGCTTTGGGAGGCTGAGGTGAGTGAATTGCCTGAGCCCGCAGTTTCGAGACCCGCCTGGGCAACTCGGCGAGACCTCATCTCTACAATAAATAAAAAAATTAGCCGGGTGTGGTAGTGCACGCCTGTAGTTCCAGCTACTTGGAGGGCTGAGGCAGAAGGATTGGCGGAGACCAGCAGGTCGAGGCTGTGGTGGCCAGGAGCGGCCACTGCACTCCAGTCTGGGTGACAGAGTGAGACTCCAACTCAAAAAAATTTTTTTAAAACC
>NW_007037732.1:0-788 GCF_000164805.1 Carlito syrichta
CTATGCAAAAGATTCACACAGATTTCCTTTAATTAATAAACCTCCTCCCTGATTTTTAATACAATATGATTTATCACATTTCAATTTACTTAAAACCTTCAGTAATCCTGCTGTGGCATACAAGGATTTGTGCCTGTTTTCTTCCAACAATGAGGTAAATTTGCCATTAAAAGAATTTCCCCCCAAAGGTCACCTGGAACTACCTAAAATAAAACATGAAAGAAAAACCAACCAATAAACCGATGTTCATTTTCTGTGTAAAAGTATCTAAACTTCAAGCAAATAAATCAGCCATATTACCAATCACAAAGTTATCAAAATTGTTAGATTTATTTTCAGGTGCCACTGAGACTAAACAAAAATCATAAGGAATAAAAAAAATACAAGGAAACTCAGGGAACAAATTAATCCACAGGGCAATTATCTTAAAAGCAGCATTCCCTATAAAATAAATTAATGAAACTATCAAAAGTCACTTCTCAAAGTAATATTCCTGCATGTCAAAAAAGAATTAACCTAAAATTAGTATATAAATATGTTCAGTATGTTCAGTGTTAAGCCAGTACCAAAGAAACCCCTTAGTGCAGTCAAATCCCCACTTTTTACAAAGAAGCATGAAGAACTTTCACAATGGTTTAAACTGCATTTATAGTAACAGAGTAAAATGCTTGAGAAAAAAATCAAAAGTATTAAAAGTCAATCTCCAGTTCGACATATTATAAATTTTGATTTTTTTTTCTTTATTGTGATCTACATATGTTAAAGACAGAAGATACTTCCATGTGATT
>NW_007037733.1:0-1099 GCF_000164805.1 Carlito syrichta
TCTTGAGACCCTAAATAGACCAATAACAATCAAAGAAATTGACTACATAATAAGAAAGCTTCCTACAAAAAAAAGCCCTGGTCCTGATGGCTTTCCAGCAGAATTCTACAAGACATTCAAGGAGGAGCTGATACCAATCCTACTGAAGGTATTCCAGGCAATCGAAAAAGATGGAACTCTCCCCAAATCATTTTATGAAGCCAACATCACATTAATACCCAAGCCAGGTAAAGATCCAACAAAGAAAGAGAACTACAGGCCAATATCTTTGATGAACATAGATGCTAAAATTCTCAACAAAATCCTAGCAAACCGGATTCAGCAATACATCTCAAAAATCATCCACCATGACCAAGTAGGCTTCATTCCTGGCATGCAAGGCTGGTTCAATATTCGTAAAACCATAAATGTAATTAAATACATCAACAGATGTCAAAACAAAAACCACATGATCATATCACTAGATGCAGAAAAAGCTTTTGATAAAATCCAGCACCCCTTCTTGATAAAAACCCTTGAACATCTAGGCATACGGGGAACATACCTCAAAATAGTAAAAGCCATCTACGAGAAACCCACAGCCAGCATACTCCTAAATGGACAAAAATTGGAACCAATTCCCCTGAAAACTGGAACTAGACAAGGATGCCCACTCTCTCCCCTCTGTTCAACATAGTATTGGAAGTCCTGGCTAAAGCAATCAGAGAAGAGGAGGCAGTCAGAGGTATTCAAATAGGAAAAGAGGAAGTCAAGTTATCTCTCTATGCAGATGACATGATGGTGTACCTTGAAAACCCAAGAGAATCTGTCAAAGGTCTCCTTACATTGATAAAAGCCTTTGGAAAAGTCTCAGGATACAAAATAAATGTACAAAAGACAATCGCATTTCTCTACACCAATAATAAACAAACAGAAACCCAAATAAAAAACACAGTTCCATTCACAATAGCCACAAAAAAAATGAAATACCTTGGCATCTTCCTGACCAGAGACGTGAAAGACCTTTACATGAAAATTACAAACACTGCTCAAAGAAATCAAAGCCGACATGAACAAGTGGAAAATATCTCATGCTCATGGATCGGAAGGATCAACATTG
>NW_007037734.1:0-708 GCF_000164805.1 Carlito syrichta
CACTTGGTGAATTCTAAGATGTTTCTCCATTTGAAATCTCTGTGTTGTAGGAAACGCCGTTGCTGTGCCATATGAATTGACGAGAAAGAGCTGACTGCCCTTGATGTGCTTGCTTAGAAATGTCAATCTCCCTGGGAAAATGCTGCCTGAGAAGTGGGGTGCACTGTGACTTACTGACATTGAGTGCTGTAATTCACTGTTGCAAGCTGTGATTCCTGATTCTCACTTGTTCTCTTTCGTTGATATTATGCTCCAGAGGGTGACTGCTTCCGCGTGCGAACTGTCAACCTTTCACATTTGGGAAGGCTCAACTCCCTTGTTCCACAATGAGTGATGTGTGACATTCACACTTTCTTGTGGGGAAGCATTATCTGTGACTCGAGCGAATTCCGAGATATTTTTTCTTTATACATTTTCGTGTTACTGCAAAGGTAATTATACTGTCGATGCTTTTCAGAATAGCCTTTCTTAGGCCTGTAGTGAATAGGCAGCTTCCTTGGGTAAGCCCGTGCCAAATATGTGCTGCACTGTGATCTGTTTGCTGTGACTTCTTTGCTGCCTCCTGTCACACCTACTTCACACTCGTTCCCCTTGATTTCTGTTCCTTTCCAGAGAAAGGCCTTTGCTTAAGAGGGTTTAACGACTTTGTTTCACGGATTGGAATATGCAATACACAGTGCCCCAGTGACTGATATAACTGCTCCACCG
>NW_007037735.1:0-684 GCF_000164805.1 Carlito syrichta
TGATGAGCAGCACTGAATATCTAGATAAAATACAGGAGCTTCCCCAGTCTGCATGTCTATGCTGGAACAGAGAAGGAAAATTTTAACAATGATCAAGGAAGAGGTGTGAAGGGTTAATGCATCAAAGTAAAAGGAGACTTAGGTGAGAGCTGTTGGAGTTATCATCTGGGGTCTAATTTGGATAAGAAGGAATGAAGCCGGGAGGGGGGTTGGTATACCAAGAGAAAATGGATAGGTCAAGGGCAGAGTTTACAATAATAATAAATGAGAAACAGTTTTAGTGGAGTAAAGGAGAAGTCTTCCATCACCAGTTTCTCCACTTCCCTTTAATAAGCCTTTCTAGCTGCCTACTCTTGTTAAGTTGCTCTACTTTTGCTATTTCCTTTTACAACAATATAAAAATAAGGGACACATTTGTTCTGGGTTACCTGATCCTTTGTAGTTAAATAAATCTTACCCCCATCAAAGGGAAGGTTTAAAAGGCATTCGACTTCAAACAGCAGCCGCCATTGCTTTGTTAAACTCTGATGTCGCCACGTGGCTCAGCCACGCCACCATGTTTCCTTAGCTTTAGGCCCCTCTCCTACCCTGGAGCTTATTCAAAATGAAGAATGGATACCATCTATTCCCTAACTCTACCAAAGGCTTTGTCCTTCACCTGCCATCCTACATAGCACAAGATAA
>NW_007037736.1:0-655 GCF_000164805.1 Carlito syrichta
CCGACAGCACGTGTGAGTAGAGGCCAGGCACTGCGACTCAGAGCCGTGTGTCCCACGCCCTTGGAGGCCTAGTTGGGAGGCTTCCTGAGTCCCGAGTTGGGAGACTAGCTGGGCGGTGTGACCAGAACTCATCTTGGGGAGAGGTACCCAAAATGGCATGGCAGCCCCTGGAGTCCCAGCTGCTTGGCGGCCGAGGTGGGGGGACTGTATGAGCCCTTCAGGTCAAGGCCCTAGGAGGCACAATCATGCTGCCACACCCCAGCCTGGCCGACAGAGACTCCTGTGACAAAAATGATGCCTCCCACTTGCATTAAGACAGGTGTCCACAGCTCCCCAGGGATAGATCCTTGTGGGCTGGGAACGATGGGGTGATGGGAAGAGGAAGAGGCCTTCTACACACCCAAAAGAGGCAGAACTGGGCAACTGGAACCTGGGATGGCTGCAGTGTTGCCGGACTGCCTTGATCACTCTGTGCTCGATGGCTGCCCTAACTCAAGACCGTGTGTTCCAGGAGTTCACATGCATACTTTCCATGGGGCATGACTGTGGAGGGTGGAGGCAGGCCGACTGGGATGTGTGGCCAAAGGCTCCGGGGCACCCACCACTCTACCTGCTATGATCCCCAGGGTGGACACGCTCGCTGCTCCCATGGGCC
>NW_007037737.1:0-840 GCF_000164805.1 Carlito syrichta
CTTTGACTAGTGTTTTCTGCAGAGAAAGATTCAAGGGAGGAAAAAGGAAGGAGCATGTCACAGGAGCAGGAGGTCGAGCCAGGTTTCCCGTCACTGAGCACCTCTTCACCTGCTGGAAGTTTCTTTCTGCACATGCCGCTCTTATGCTGTCAAAACTTAAGCCTTTTGTTAAATTATTTAGAGTTTTGGGGGCTGCCATTCAGGAGAGGATTAAAGCCGGGTATGCCTTTCTTGGTCCTCTTGGTCTGCTGCTAACTATTTTCAATAACAGAATATCATTAGGAAACACCATCTCAATGGGAAAAAAATTATCTGATGCAGATTCACCCTGCTGAGGGCAGCTCACTCCAGATCACAGCATGAGTGACACTTTTGCTGTGCTCCCCAAGAAAGGAAATCTTCAGCTAAATGCAATCAAGATTTATGTATGTCTTCTTCCTCAACTGTTTCCTTATTTTTCTTATGCTAATTTGAAGGTAAGATGGACTTCCTAGTAAGCTGGTGGCTTAATTAGCTGGTGCTAGAATTATTAGAAAAGTCACTAGAAAATTGGAAGTAGGTTGTAGTGACCTCAGCAAAGCACTTATGTGTCTATCTTGTCTTAGCTTAGAACTTGTCTTGTGAACCTATTACTTTCAGCAAAAAGAAGTGACTCTAACTTAACATTCTTGACAGTCCCCCAAAATAGCAGAAATCGTGCCCTTCGCCAGTGAAACCAGGACCCTCATGGAGTCATTTGTGTGGTCTCCGTGGCCTTATATAACACATTCCAAACCAGAATTTTTTATCTTGTCGATGGATGATCACAGTGCTGGAGTTCAATGCACTTTCACATTCTCA
>NW_007037738.1:0-817 GCF_000164805.1 Carlito syrichta
CAGAATTGAACAAAGTAAGAGGGCGTACATGAAGAATAGGAGATTGAACAAACAGAAGTAAAACCAATCCCTTTACCCCTGAATAACAGAATTAAAGAAGACGGTGACGTGGAGGGAAAGAAAAAGTAAGGAGGGGGGAAAAACCGCACAAATGAAGAAAAACCAAAAGAAGAATATAGGTCTTACACAGACCCCTGGGAGATCAGACAATGAGAAAACAGATTCTGGAACACAGACGATGAAGAGTCCCCAGAATGACTGGCTACATGCAACAAACCCAGACATCAAGACATTAATGGAGAGAATTAAAAAAATTGAGGAGAGACAAGAGGAAAATAGGAAGGAGTTGTTGTCAGAAATGACAGCAGTAAAGAATACTGTGATGGAAATGAACAACAGACTAATAAGCATGGAAAGCAGAATCAGCCAAGCCGAAGAAAGAATCTCAGAGCTTGAAGACCAAAACACAGAACTAACCCAAACTGTCAAAAGCATAGAAAAGAAGCTCAAAAAGACAGAACAAAACCTGCAAGAGATGAATGATCACTTCAAGAGACCAAACCTAAGAATAATTGGGCTTCCTGAGGCAGAAAGAGAAACCGAAGCCACACTGGAACAAACATTTCATGAAATCATTCAAGAAAACTTCCCTCATCTCATTAAGGATGAAAAAATTCAAACACAAGAGATTCAGAGAACCCCTGCAAGACAACAAACGAGAAGACCAACTCCCAGACACATAATAATTCGCCTAAACAAAGTAACTATGAAAGGAAAAATCCTAAAGGCAGCAAGAGAAAAGGCCAGACTACCTACC
>NW_007037739.1:0-756 GCF_000164805.1 Carlito syrichta
AGAAAGAAAGAGACTGGACTCCAGTCTAGTGCAGAAGCGATGTGTGTTATTGGGAATTACAACGGGTCTTTTATACACAAAGTCAGATGTGGGAGGGGCGTCCCCCACCCACCAGAATCCTTAATCCATGAAAACTTAATCAATGATTGCCTTTAAACCCTTTTCATATGATAATCTTAAAATCCCATAACAAAGGATAACCTAATCCGTGACTGACATATTATATAAACCTTTTTCATCCTAAACTGATTGATTTATGCCAAGTTAAACAATCTATAGAAGCTTAAGTATTTACTTTACAAACGAAAGTGGCCCATCCCAGAATGTTTGGAATGTGGCCCAGTCCAAAGTTCACAGTGGGCTACCTGCAAGTAACCCAGCTGCATTCTTTCAACAAAATGGCTGTCTTCTAAAACTATATTCTACAATTTACACCTTCAATAAATCCTAAGATCATGACCCAGAAGCCTGTGACCAATACTAAGGCTCTTACATGTGACACGAGTTTGAATTACAAGTTGTATGAAAGCCCATACTGCAGTTTGGGAAGAATGGGAGCAATGAGCTTCTAAATTAGCTTGTGTTCATCCCCATCTCAGAGTTTTTATGTTTTGAGCTCACAGGAGCTTAATCTCGCTAGTGCTGAGTAAAAGGGGAGGAAATGGGGTCAATAGCTCCCGAACGCGTCCTATGGTCTCGGGTCGACAGCCCTTCCTGATACCTAACGCTCAGTGGGCTCCGTGGCTGGCTCCCAAC
>NW_007037740.1:0-719 GCF_000164805.1 Carlito syrichta
CTGAACCCAACAAGTCGAGGCTGTAGTGGCTGTGAGCATGCCATGCACTGCAGCCTGGGCGACAGGGTGACACTCTGACACACACACACATGCGCACGCACACACACACACAGAACAGACGTGGCAATACTTTTTGTCACACAAAATAGACTTTAAGTAGAAAACTTATCACAGTAGGCCAAAAACAAAAATCTGAAGTGAGTGGATTGCCTGAGCCTGTAGGTTCGAGACCTGCCTGGGCAGTGAGACCTCATCTCTACAATAAAAATCATAAAAAAAAATAATAAGCTGGGCATGGTAGCACATGCCTGTAATTCCGGCTACTTGGAGGGCTGAGGCGGAAGGATCACCGGAGCCCAGCAGGTTGAGGCTGCAGTGGCCGGGAGCAGCCACTGCACTCCAGTCTGGGTGACAGAGTGAGACTCCAACTCAAAAAAAAAAAAAAAAACCATTACATAATGATAAAGGGGTTAATTCATCAAGAGGATATAACAACTGTAAATATATGTATACTCAACAATATATAAAACAATTATATATATAATATATATATAATTGCAACTAAATATATAAAACAAATATTAGCAGAGGAGTAAAATAGACATCAATACAACAATAGCAGGGGACTTCCACATCTAACATACAATAATGGATAGATACAACAGAAAATCAGTTAGGAAACAGCAGGCATGAACACATTACAGCCCAAATGGACCTAA
>NW_007037741.1:0-773 GCF_000164805.1 Carlito syrichta
ATACACAGGTGATTATATCTCCATTATAATACTGACTGATTACTTTATTAACAGAGAGTCCAGTAGTTTCCTTTAGAAATCACAGCTTGTTGTTAATTGTATAAGTTCCCTAATGCTTATTCAGCCCTAAGTGGTCAGTTCTATTTCCAAATTACCAGTGGAGAGAACCAGAAAGTCTAGTGAGACCACTAATATAAATGCTCAGTAGCAACTACATCTTGTAGTTACTGAACACTAGATGCCCTATAGATGCTTGTTCGGCTGCAGTGATTTCCTTGCTGGTCCTTGGTGCGGTTGTTTTAGGTCACAATCAGATGCTCATTCATTGCATGTAAAGCCTGATCCCAAGCATGTGTCTGGCTTAGCCAAGAATAGCTTCTACCATATTCATGGATTGTAAATAGGTGTCATCAACATGCATACACTGGTGCTAAGACTAGGACACTGCCAGGCAAGGTGACTCAAGCCTATAATCCCAGCACTTTGGGAGGCCGGGGTGAGAGGATTGCCTGAGACCAGGGGTTCAAGACCATCCTGGGCAATTTGGCGAGACCTCATCTCTACAATTAAATCAAAAAATAAGCCGAGCATGGTGGCATTTGCCTATAGTTCCACCTACCTGGAAGGCTGACGCAGAAGGATCACTTGAGCCCAGCAGGTTGAGGCTGCGGTGACTGCAAGCTTGCCACCGCACTCCAGACTGGGCAACAGAGTGAGATTCCAACTCAACAACAACAACAACAACAACATAACTGGGACACCACACATTTCTT
>NW_007037742.1:0-1065 GCF_000164805.1 Carlito syrichta
AGAGCCCCACCAAGGCCATGGTCGATGTTGGGGGAAACTTTATTTCCTCTTTGACCTTCCAGTTGGCAGAGGTTCAAACAAAGAGGATCCCGGCTGGGACAACTCTGGAGGGCCTTCTATCAAACACACCCACCACTGACCAGTATCTGTCACCCAGACTGTGAGTCAGATGGGGCAAGCACACCCCAGGCCCTACAGGAGGTGCTGTCTTGTGGGTCAACACACTGCTTTCTGCAAGGAAATGAGCATTTACTTACTTGATGTTTTCCACCTCCCCTTTCGGAAAGCATCCATGCTGCAGCAAGGTGAGTGCTTAATAGCCAAGAAACCAGTTCTTGGATGAAAAGCATGGATAGGAGGAACTGGTGTGTCACGCCTGCCACTTCCTTGGGTGTAAATTCTCCCAACAAGGATGCTGAGTGGGGAAGAGATACCCATGGGACGGAGGGGTGCCTCTCGGCCCTGCAGGCCAGCTCTAGCCTGGAGTGGAGTTGGACCGAGGCAAGCCAGGCCCCTGGGGCACAGCTTTGAAGAATCTACCTTGTTCCCAGAGCCTGCATGACCTTGAGAGTGTGACACCCTGGACACTTCTCTCAAGTCTCCACGCATCATACTGGAGAGCTGACTGGCTGCGATTCAGTGTATTCTTGCTCAATAGCAACTTGGGGAGGCTGCAAGAATCTCAGGGAAGAGACTGTCCTCTTCACATCTCTGCCTTGGTTGCGACCCTGTGGTGGCTCAAGAGGTGAAACAGTTGTTCTGTGAAACCAGAGAGGAGGCACCAGAAAGCAAGTTTCAAAAGGAGACAGGCTGTGAGGGGAAGGGAGGAGAAAGGGTGGCATCCAGACCATGCAGGAACACAGGAGCCAATATGTAGATGGGAGCTGGGGGACAAAGAAAGACTAACCAGCTCATTGTCTCCTCTGAGGCTACACCTGGACAACAGAGACATCCCCATGGGGAAAGTGTCATCTCTTCTCTCTCTTGAATGTTGCCTGCTTGCTGCCACCACTCAGGGAAAGTCTACGCGGAAGCTCAAGAAACAAGTCCCTGCGTGACTGCTGC
>NW_007037743.1:0-818 GCF_000164805.1 Carlito syrichta
CCCCTAGCAGCCAGGACTCCGGGGGCCACCATGACAGATCTCATTTTGGGGACTTCTTGCTGAGACGAGGTCTGTCAATGTCGCCTGGGCTCATCTCCGAACCCTGGGCTCAGGTAGCCTCCCGCCTTGGCATCCCAGGGCACAGGGCTGATGGCAGTGAGCCATGGTGCCAAGCCTGGAATCACATGTTCTGTTGGTGGGGGTGATGCAAAGGAATGCCCTGGGCTGGAGGCCTCCACATCTCTTGTAGCTGGGACTACAGACACAACCTTGCATGACTCCAGTGTTTGTGGTCTGGGGAGTGATGAGATCTCATTGTGTGGCACAAGTTGGTCTCGAACTCCTGGGCTTCAACAGTCCCCCACCTCAGCCTCCCAAAGCCACAGCCTGATTGTCTGCCGATGCACCATCTTTCAGGAACTCTAGGACATAGGCTGGGGCCTCCTTTCAAAATGATCTCTGGTTGTTCACAATGATCCCAACCCCATTCACAAATGGATGCTCTTCTTTCTTTTTCATTTTTTCCTTTTTTCTTTTATTCGGAGTCTCACTTCATCACCCAGGTTGGAGGGCGATGCCTCACTTCCAGCTACGGCAGCTTTGTCCCGCTGTACTCCCTGGCCTTCTGAGGAACTGGAACAACAGGTGCACACCACCATGCCGGCTCTTTTGGGATGGAGGGTAAAGACAAGTCTTGCTGAGGTGCCTGGGAAGGTCTCAGCCCATGGGCTCAGGCCAGACTCTGGCCTCGGTCTCCCTAAGCACTGGTATGGTGAGGCGGAGCTCCAGATCCATCCTTGATCCTTGCTCGAAAACGA
>NW_007037743.1:1485-2910 GCF_000164805.1 Carlito syrichta
GAAGTCTCACCCCATCATCCATGGTGAACTGTGGGGCTCCTTCCGGCCACGCAGCCTGGCCCGCAGGACTCTGGCAATCTTTCCCCACTGACGTTCCAAGCAGCGTGAATGACAGGCATATGCCATCATGCCCAGCTCCTTTGGGATGGGAGGGTAGAGACGAGGTCTTGCTGAGTTGCCCAGGTGCATCTTGAAATCATGGGCTCAGACCAGGAACTGGATTCAGCCTCCCAATAATGATTAGGTTGAGCCCCCAAGCCCGCCCTCAATCTGTCATCAAAAATGAACCAGAAGGCTGGGCACAGTGGCCCATGCCTGGAATCCCAGTGCTCTGGGAGACCAAATCAGGAGGATGACTGCAGTCCATATGCTTAAGGCCAACCCGGGCCTCACAGGGAGACCCCATCTCCACACCCTTCCAAACAGGGGTTCTGGGGACATTGTGCCAGTCATCGTGACCACTCCAGAGGCTGAGGTGTGAGGATCACCAGAGGTCATGATTCGAGGCTGGCAGTGAACAATGGTCATGTCCCTGGGCCCAAGCCTGTGTCACAGAGCCAGACCCTGTCTCCAAAAACATCAGAATCATACACAGATTCTCAACTGCGTGTTGTGTGTTCAAAGGGGGACTGGTTTAAGAGCCAGAAAAACTGGGACTTGGGGGGAAGAAATGTCCCTGGTTGAGGGATGTGTCTCTAGTCTCTTGGTGTAACATTCTCCTTGCTGAGTCAGAGGACCAGACTGCCTGGGGCACAATTCTCACCTCAGAGAGGATAGTCAGCAGGAACCTGGCCAGGAATTCTCTGGAACTCCTGCACTTAAGCTGGGGCAGCCTTTGGGGGAGTTGGGGCTGTAAGGTGCCAAGGTTGGGGTACCCTCATATTTGGAGGGGCAGGGGAGGAAGGACTTAGGGAAGAATATTTGCAGACGAATGGATTCCTTTGTTGACAGATTTTCTTTATGTCTTTCTTTCTTTCTTCCTTTCTTTCTTTTCTTTCACTTCTTTTCTTTCCTCACTAGGTTGTCCAGGTTGCTCTCAAACTGCCCAGTTCGGAACATCCTCTCAGCCTGGGCCTCCAAACTGCTTTGATTACAGGTTGTCCATTTGGTTGACATCCTGGTCTTCCTGTATGGTTTTGAACTCTGGGCCAGAGGTGATCCTCCCACTGAGGCCTGCCCTCACCGAAGGTTTTCTCTGTTTTGCTTCAGGTTGATGTGGGGGATTGCTATGGTATCCAGCCTGTTCTCAAGTTCCCAGGCTCTGGCCATCTTCCCGCCTCAGCCTTCCTGAGTGCCCAAGAGACAGGCGTGAATTGCCAGGCAGTCCCTGTTCCCCTGATGGTTTGAGAATCAGGCCCTCCCTTTCCTCGAGGTGGCCCTTGATAGTGGTGAGTGGGACGAACCTGGGTAATGAGGTGGGTGGAG
>NW_007037743.1:3878-5237 GCF_000164805.1 Carlito syrichta
CCCTCCGGCCTGGGCAGCACAGCGGGACTCTGACTCAGAATAACCATACCAACCACCACCATCACCACAATCACAGTTCAGGCTCAGGGGCTCAGCCTGGCATCCCAGACTTTGGGAGGCCAAGACGAGAGGATGGCCTAAACCTGTGTGTTCATCACCAGCCCAAGATACTGGGCGAGACCTCGACTCAGCCATCAAAAATAAATCCAAAGTTTAGCTTGGCGTGTTGGTACAGGCCTGTGGTATGAGCCACTCAGGAGGGCTGAGGCTGGAGGATGGCCCAAGTCCGGTAGGTGGAGTCCACCATGGACCGTGAGTGTGTCCCTGTGCTCCGACCTGGAAGAAAGAGTGGGATTCCGGCTCCAAATATTAATAACCACCACCACCTCCACCACGACCACCCCTGCCACCCAGCACAAGGTGTCACCCTCAGTGATTGAAGAGGAAAAGGCACTTTCAGGCCTGTCATTCATGGGAAATTTGAAAGTTTGCCATGAGGAATGTCCATCCTGCACCTTTGGCCATGCTTCCCAGAGGGCCTGCCTCCACCCTCCAAAGTCTTGCCCCACAGCAAAGAAGTTTGTGACATCACGGAACAGACGGACCCTAGCTAGGGTGGCCATTGGGCACAGAGCGAGCAAGCTGGTCTGGCAACATCGTGGCCAGACCAGGTTCTGGTCACCCTGTCTGCCACATTTGGGTGGGGGGAGGGCTCCTTTCTCTCCAGATCACCCCATCATCCCCCACCCTCAAGGAGCTTTCTCTGAGGAGCAATAAATGCCAATTGTGATGCACGTGGGAAGCGTCTTTTTGGTTGCCAGAGTCTCCATCAATCAGTCTGGGGTGCAGCAGCATGTTCGTGGATCCCAGAGACTCAACCTGCGGGGCTACAGCTGTCTTCCCTCCTTGGCCTCTGAGCAGCCGGGACTCCAGGGGACACCATGTCTGACTCAATTTTGGGGGCCTATCACCGAAACGAGGTATGGCCATGTCACCCAGGTTGGTCTCCGACCCCTGGGCTCAGGCAACCTCCTGCTTTGGCCTCCCAGGATGCGGGGCTGACAGCTGTGAGCCACGGTGCCCGGTCTGGACACGCACATTCTGTAAGTGGTGGTGACGAAAACGAATGCCCCAGGATGGGGAGCACCACATCCCATGTAGCCAGGACTTTAGTCTCCACCACTCGCAACTCCAATGCTGGCATTCTGGGGAGCGACGATGTCTTGTTATGTGGCCCAGGCTATTCACGCATGGACCTTTCTCTGGGGAGCCATGGACGCCTATTGTGATGCACGTGGAAGGCTACTTTTTGGTTGGTGAGATCTCCGTTGGCCGGGCTGCGGTTTGGAGGCATGATCG
>NW_007037744.1:0-493 GCF_000164805.1 Carlito syrichta
GCCTTTGTTTCTTTCTTTCCTTTCTTTCTTCCTTCCTTTCTTTCTTTCTTTCTTTCTTTCTTTCTTTCTTTCTTTCTTTCTTTCTTTTCCTCTCTCTCCCTTTGTTTCCTCACTAGGTAGCCCTGGCTGCTCTCAAATCGCCCAGCTCAAGTCTTTCTCTTGGCCTCAGCCTCTCAAACAGCTGTGATCACAGGATTTCCATTTGTTTGACATCCTGGTCTTGAACTCTGGGCCTGAGGCGAACTTCCTGCTGAGGCCTGCCCTCATGCAAGGTATTCTAGGTTTTGCTTGTGGTCGATGTTGTGCCTTGCTATGGTGTAGAGCTTGGTCTCAGCTCCTGGACCCCGGCCATCTTCCCATCTCAGCCTCTCCAAGTGCCAAGGAGACAGGCATGAGTCACCCGGAAAGCCCTGCCACCCCCAATGGTTTGGGAATCACTAACTCTCTTTTCTCAAGGCAGCACCTGGAAGGAGTGAGAGGGTCCACCCTGGGG
>NW_007037745.1:0-547 GCF_000164805.1 Carlito syrichta
CTGCTAACTACACCAGCACACGCATCACCACTATGGCCATGAGAGGGTAGTTAAGGATCAGTGATCGTCTCACAAGCGGGAGACATTCTGACATTATCTCTAGGTTTGAGTTCAGTGACTCATCTAAGGTCGCTCAGTAGGTGTGTCATAAATTCAGGACTAGAACCTGGCGTCTCTTTGGCAGGTCCCATACTGGACCAGGGGCAGACAGACATGCTGATTGATGATGTCTCCTTCCTCATACCCTCTCCTCCAAGACCCCATGAAAGTCCCAACTCTCTGCACTCCTGGGGCAGCATAGGGTGTCATAGGGTCATCAGAAGCACACAACTGTAACCAGCTATTCCTTGCCTCCTTCCCTCTTCCTTCCTCTCATCCTATTCCGTCCTTTCCTCCCTCCTTCCTTTCTCCTTTTCCTTTTATTAATTTATTCACTGAGGTCTCTTGGATTGCCACTATAAGAAATGGGCAATAACATCCAGGCAGGGTGGCTCATGCCAGTAATCTCAGCGTTTTGGGAGGCTGCGGTGGGAGGATTGTTTGAGTT
>NW_007037746.1:0-595 GCF_000164805.1 Carlito syrichta
TTCTTTCTCCGCATCCTCGCCAGCATCTGTTGTTATTTGTTTTATTAATGATGGCCATTCTTACTGGGGTTAGGTGGTATCTCAATGTGGTTCAGGAAGTACTCTGTAAGCCAGCTAATTTCTTTTTTTTTTGAGTTGGAGTCTCACTCTGTCGCCCAGACTGGAGTCCGGTGGCCACTCCCGGCCACCGCAGCCTCGACTTGCTGGCTCCGGGGATCCTTCCGCCTCAGCCTTTCAAGTAGCCGGAACTACAGGTGTGCACTACCACGCCCGGCTAATTTTTTGATTTTAGTGTAGAAAAGAGGTCTCGCCTGCCCAGGCGGGTCTCGAACCTGCGGGTTCAGGCAATCCACCCACCTCAGCCTCCTAAAGGTGCGGGATTACAGGCTGAGCCACCGAGCCCGGCTAGGCAGCTAATTTCAAGAGTCTTCTTACCTCCTCTTCCTCAATTCCAGATTGGATCTCCAGTTAGAAGTCAGAACCAGACCCTACTATCCAGAGAAGTATCAGCTGGCTGTTTTTCCTGCAAGAGTCAAGTCCTTATGTTTCACGTGCACTTCAGGTGATTTCTACAGGGTCTGGGTTTTTTCTCCAC
>NW_007037747.1:0-724 GCF_000164805.1 Carlito syrichta
AAAGATATTTTCTTCCTTTTTTTTTTTTTTTTTTTTGTGAGTTGGAGTTTCACTTCATCACCCAGGCTGGGGTGCAGTGGCACACTCATGACTAACCCATTGTCGACCTGCTGGGTTCCGGTGATCCTTCCACCTCAACCTTCTAAGTAGCTGGAACTACAGGTGCATGCTACCACGCCCAGCTAATTTTTTTTTTCTTTTTTTTATTGTAGAGATGAGGTCTTGCCAAGTTGCCCAGGCTGGCCTCAAACCCGTGGTTTTAGGCAATCCACTCACTTCGGCCTCCCAAAGTGCTGGGATTACAGGCTGAACCATGGAGCCCGGCCTTAAAAGATATTTTCACTGGTTGACAGTTGTTTTCTTTTGGCATTGTGAAGCTATTATTTCATTGTCTTCTGGTTTATGTTGGTATAGATGTGAAATGTACTGTCATCCTTATCTTTGTCACATTTGTACATAATGTATTCTTTGTTCTCCTTCAGCTGCTTTCATATTTTCTCTTTATCATTGTTTCTATGCAGTTTGATTATCATGTATCTTTGTCTACTTTTCTGCATGTTTCTTGTGCTTGGATCTGTGGATTTACAGTTTTCATCAAGTTTAAAATTTTTCAGCCATTATTAGTCAAATGTTTTTTTTCTGCCTGCTCTCTTCTTCCCTTCTTTGAGACTTCAGTTACGTATGTAGTAAGCCACTTGAAGTTTCCCATAGTTCACTGATGTTT
>NW_007037748.1:0-831 GCF_000164805.1 Carlito syrichta
TTTCTTGTACAGATAAGGAAATGGAGGCACAAAGTGGATAAGTACCTGACTCAAGGTCACACAGAGAAGTTGAGTACAGGGGAGAAAACTTTTCACCCCAGGCAATCTAGATTCAGGTTTGAAATCCGAGCCACTTTGCTGTATTGCTTCTCAGAGCATTTCACCTCAAGACTGGATAATTTTAAATAAGCCATTCATCTAATGGTTTTGCTCTGTTCTTTTCCTTTCTGATTTATTAAATTAGAACGTCTCAGTGAAACAAGAATGCTCCCCAAACCTGGGTAGTTACAATGTAAAATTGCAAATGGGCAAAGTGAAAAGTAATGATTTTCCTCTCTGTCATCTATAAAATTAGGATTTAAGATTTTGTCTTTTTGGCATAGGACATCAGGCTGTTCACAGCCTATTTGCAATATTCAAGGGCTAGATAAGACTTCTCAGTTCAAAGGACAAGAGCTTTTATCTGTCAAGCCTTGCACTATGAGTTTCGTTTCAAAAATCATGTAGGCCTGATGGAAATAAAATTGAACTTGAGTTTGAGTGTCAACTCTGAAATTTACAGGCATCATTACCCTGCCCGAAAATACTTGATTTCCTCTTCTGCGAAATGAGACAGATCTTATCTAGGCTCCTTTATACCCATCCAGCATACTGCATTGTTCTATAATGTGATGTTAATGTGAGCTACTGTTATCAGTGCATAATCCACATATCGAGTTGTTTCCCCAAATGCCGAGAAGATTAAGAAAGAAACAAAAATAGACAAAAAGTGTGGGTTGTATATTCTTTGCCAGAAGTAGTTTGTTTCTTTTTCATAGTATGTCACTTCTT
>NW_007037749.1:0-3041 GCF_000164805.1 Carlito syrichta
CTGCCCTCAGTTCTTCAGCCCCACCCCCTACCTGTTAGGGTCCCCCAAGCTCGGCACCTTCCAGCCCTAACAACCCAAATGACTGCCCCCACTTTGTTGTGGGAGTTTCTGACCCTCCCTGGCCAGATATCTGCTGGTTTTCCTATCCGAGGTTAAAAATGTGCCCCACTCAGTCTGCCCCTCGGACTCAGGAACAAGGAAATTCTGCCAAGAAAAGCCAGGGTCACATTTCTCACCCAGGGAAATTTCTTCCACTCCATTCCCATTTTTTCTGTCTCTAAAGCCAGTCGCTCCATGAACATACCATGCACAGTTGAGAATCTGTGTTCGATTCTCATGTTTTTGGAGATAGGTTTGGCTCTGTGGCCCAGGCTGGTGCCCAAGGACATGACCGTCATGCACTGCCAGTCTCGAAATTGCAGACTCTGGCAATTCTCCCACCTAAGCCTCCGGAGTGGCCAGAATGATGGGCACCACAGCCCCAGAATCTTGGTTGATGGGTGCGGAGATGGGATCTCCCTGCATGGCCCAGGCTGGCCTTGTGCTCCTGGGCTCCAGCTATCCTCCTTCTTCAATCTCCCAGAGCACTGGGATTCCAGGTCTGGGCCGTCACACCCTGGCATTCTAGTTCTTTTTTGAAGAAGGATCAAGGCTGGGCCTGAGGGTTCAGCTGTGTCATCCCAGCATTTTGGGAGGCTGCAGCTAGCGGCCAGCCCAAGCTCATGGAACCAAGATGCACCTGGGCAACGTGATGAGTCCTCGTTTCTACCCTCCATCCCAAATCAGCCACGCGTGGAGGTGCACATCTGACATTCCGGCTCCTCAGAAGGCCAGGGAAAGGATTGCAAGAGCAAGGTGGGCTGAGGCTGCGGTGGCCAGGAACGATCCACAACCCTCCAGCCTGGGCAATGGTGTGAGACTCTGACTCAAAGAAAAAGAGGAAAGAAAGAAAAAAATGAAGAGCATCTAATTGATTGTGGATCTAGGATCATCGTGAACAGACCAAGATCATTTTCAAAGAAAACCACAGCTTGAGCTGAGAGTTCCTGAAAGACAGTGGATTGGCAGACAATCAGACTGTGACTTTGGAAGACTGAGGTGGCAGAACTCTGGAACCCGGGAGTGTGAGACTTGGCTGGGCCACATAGCGAGACCTCGTCACTCTCCCAGCTGTAAACACTGGAGTCACATGTGGTGGTGCCCCATACTGGCTACACGGGTTTCAGTGGCCTCTGTTCTGGGGCATTCCATTGCATCGCCACTGCTGACAGAATATAGGAGTCCAGGTCAGGGACCATGGATCATGGCCCTCAGCCCCATGCCCTGGGATGCCAAGGCAGGAGGTGTCCTGAGCCCAGGGGTCAGAGACCAACATGGGTGACATGTCCAGATCTTGTCTCGGCGAGAGGTCCCAATATTGAGTCAGGTGTGATGGCCCCGGAGCCCCAGTTGCTCAGGGTCTGAGGCAGGAGGACCACCTGAGTCCCACAGGTCAAGGCCACAGGAGCCATGATCGTGCTGCCATGCTCCAGATTGGACGACAGAGACTCTGGTGTTAAAAATGATGCCTCCCAAGTTTGTCACGATGGGTGAACATGGCTCCCTAAGGAAAAGGCCATGTGGGCATGAGACGATGGAGTGACTGGAAGAGGAAGGGACCCTCAACCGGTCCAAAGGTGGCAGACCTTGCGAACAGAACCTGGGCTGACCGTGGCATTGCCATACAGCCTTCATTACTCTGTGCCTGACAGCCACCCTAATTCGTGGCAGTCTGTTCCTTGAGTTCACACATGTCTTTGCCATGGGGCACAAGTGTGGAGGGTGGTGCAGGCATTCTGGGATGTGTGGCCAAAGGCATGAGATGGACGTGCCTGGGGACCAGCTTTGAAACTACTTGTGAACGATAGGTGGGAAAATACATTTTCCTCTCCCATCCCTGAAGATGACTCCTTGCGCTGAGTGACAGGTGTGGGGGCAGTGGTGGTGGTGGTGATTATTATTCTTTGGAGTCAGAATACCACTCTGTTGCCAGAGACAAGCTCCAGCTGGTTCAGGGTACCCCAAAGGTGGAGATGGCATCAGTGACTGGGGGGAAGAAGAAAGAGAGAAAGAGAGAGAGAAAGAAAGAGACTGGACTCCAGTCTAGTGCAGAAGTGATGTGTGTTATTGGGAATTACAACGGTTCTTTTATACACAAAGTCAGATGCGGGAGAGGCATCCCCCATCCACCAGAAACCTTAATCCATGAAAACTTAATCAATGATTGCCTTTAAACCCTGTTCATATGATAATCTTAAAATCCCTTAACAAACGATAACCTAATCCGTGACTGACATATTCTATAAACCTTTTTCATTCTAAACTGATTAATTTATGCCAAGTTAAACAATTCTATAGAAGCTTAAGTATTTACAAACGAAAATGGCCCATCCCAGAATGTTTGGAATGTGGCCCAGTCCAAAGTTCACAGTGGGCTACCTGCAAGTAACCCAGCCGCATTCTTTCAACAAAAGGGCTGTCTTCTAAAACTATATTCTACAATTTACACCTTCAATAAATCCTAAGATCATGACCCAGAAGCCTGTGACCAATACTAAGTCTCTTAGATGTGACACTAGTTTGAATTATAAGTTGTGTGAAAGCCAAAACTTCAGTTTGCAGAAGAATGGGAGCAATGAGCTTCTAAAGAATGGGAGCAATGAGCTTCTAAAGCTGTGTTCGTCCTGGTCTCAGAGTTTTTATGTTTTGAGCTCACAGGAGCTTAATCTGGTTAGTGCCGAGTAGAAAGGGGGAGGAAATGGGATCAATAGCTCCCGAATGCATCCTAGTGGTCTTGGGGTCAATGGCCCTTCCTGATCCCTAATGCTCAGTGGGCCTTCATGGCTGGCTCCCAACACTCTTTCACCCAGGCTGAGCACAGGGGCATGCTCACAGCCACTGAGGTCTCCAACTGCTGGTCTCTGGTAATCCTCCTGCCTCCATCCCTGTGGTGGCTTCAGATGACAGACGTGTGCCACCATGGCCATTTAATCTTTGAATTT
>NW_007037750.1:0-551 GCF_000164805.1 Carlito syrichta
CTATATTTATCAGAGCACATTTTTACACACAATCCTGCACTTTTAAGGGAAATTCTGCCTTTTAGTGTCATGAGGATTCTCAGGAAAGTCATCTTTATAAGCACAGCATTAAATTCAAACTCCTTTGTCAGGCAGATAAAGTGTTAACCCATTTTATAATTAGCACTCTCACAAAAATTCACAAACCTGCAAAAACTCACAAAAACCTGCATTTGGATCTCATTTTATTACATACAGATAACTTTTATATATGTCATCATATTAAAAGGTTCATTGTGTCTGGCCCACAATATGTGCTCAGTAAACACTTGTTGAATGCTGAAACGAATCACCTTAGGGGTTAAATGAAAGAGTGGAGGCTCACAGAGGTTGACTTGTCCAAGGTTATGAGGCAAGGATGCAGCTTAGGCAGGAGTGAGTAATTCCTGTTTCAGGTAGTTAAAATTAAAATGGAAACTTTTTCTTCTCCTTCTCCTTCTCTCTCTCTCCCTCTCTCCCCCTCTCTCTCTCTCTCTCTCTCTCTCTCTCTCTCTCTCTCTCTCTCTCTCTTC
>NW_007037751.1:0-500 GCF_000164805.1 Carlito syrichta
AAATGTGTAAATGTAATTTACAGAGTAAAGTTAAACAACAGTAGCACCAGGAAAAATTAAACATCCTAATGTGAGCTATTAAAGTTTTATGAAGATTATAGATATATCCTTGAAATGAGAATAAGTAATACATGTGATGAAACCAGAATGTATTCAATGGCAAATATTATTAATAGCTAATTTGATTCTGAAAGTAAAGGGACCACTGAGGGATTTTAAACTGGTAAGATATATGGAAATTTATTTTATTGAAATTTATTTTATTGAAATCAATCAGTTGTTCATGTGATATAAAAGTAAAAACAGGAGCATGTATTGGAAGACTACTGAAGGAGTTCAGGTTTTAAAGGGGGAAAAGGAGATAGGATCAATAGCATTCAAACTAGTTGGCACAGATGAGAAGGATGGGGGAATGAAGAATGATTTTCATATGTGTGGGTTAGGTTCTCTGTTGGATATTCCTGCAAGTCACTAGGATGATGGGAAATGACCTTTGACGG
>NW_007037752.1:0-792 GCF_000164805.1 Carlito syrichta
CTGGTCAGCTGACAAGTTGACCATCTTGTTGGGCGATTGGTGAGCAGACTTAACTAGTTGGCCGGCTAGTCAGCTGATCAGTTAACTGACTTAACTCGTCGGATGGCATGTTAGCTGATAAGTGAGCTGACTTAACCAGTCGGCCAGCAAGTAAGCAGACTGGTCAGCTTACTTAACTAGTCGGCCGGCTAGTGAGCCAACTGGTCAGCTGACTTTACTAGTTAACTGGTGAGTGAACTGACTGGTCAGTTGACTTTAGTTAGCTGGCTTGTGAGCCGACTGGTCAGAAGATTTAACTAGTCGTCTGGTGAGTGAGCCGATGGGTGAGTTGCCATAACTATTTGGTCGGCAAGCGAGCTGACTGGTGAGATGACTGAACTAGTCAGCTGGCAAGCAAGCTGCCTAGTTAGCTACCTTTCGTACTGTGAGTGAGCCAACAAGTTAGTTGACCTGTTCACTGGCGAGCAAGTGCACTATTTTGCTGATCGGTTGGCAGGCGAGCGAGCTGACTAGTTATCTGACTTGATGGAAAGCAAGTGAGCCCAGTAGATAGCTGACCAGCTAGCTGAGTGGCTAGCCAACTTGTTAGCTAAGTAACTAGCTGATATGACAGTTGACTTAACTAGATAGCTGACTAGCTAGCTGGCTACAAGCTGACATAGCTAGCTAGCAAACTATCTAGCTGTCTAGGTAGATGAATTAACTAGTCAGCTAACTGTCTAGTTAGCTGGCTAGCTGACTTACTTTCTAGCTGACTAGCTGGCAGACTAGCTAGCTGACTTAACTAGCTTG
>NW_007037753.1:0-766 GCF_000164805.1 Carlito syrichta
CTTCCTATCCTGATGTCTCCATTGTACCCTCCATGGGCATTTTTCCCTGGGGAGCCGTGAATGCCCATTGTCACACACATGGGAGGCATCCTTTTTGTTTCCATAGTATCTTTCGGCTGGTCTGGGGAACAACGGCATGATTGTGGCTTCCTGGGCCTCGACCTACAGGGCTCAGGCAGTTTTTCCACCTTGGCCCCAGGCAGCTGGGCCTCTGGGCACCACCATGCCAGACTCGATTTTGGGGACCTCTCACTGAGAAGAGGTCATGCCATTTCGCACAGACTGATCTCCTATCCCTGTGCTCAGGCAACCTCCCGCCTCCACCTCCCAGGATGTGAGGCTGATGGCCATGAGCCATGGTGCCTGGCCTAAACTCACATATTCTGTTGATGGGGCAATGCAAAGAAATGCCCCAGTATGGAGGGCACCACATCCTGAGTAGCTGTGACCATGGGCACCACCACGTGAGACACCAGTGTTTGCATACTGGGGAGCGACAAGGTCTTGTTACGTGGCCCAGGCTGGTCTTGAACTCCCAAGTTACAGTAGTCCCCTGCCTCGGTCACCCAGATCCACAGTCCAATTATCTGCCAATCCACCATTTTCGGGAACTCTAGGCCCAATCGGGTACCTCCTTCTCAATTGTAGTCTGTCTGATCACGGTAATCCTAACTCCATACACAAATGGATGCTCTTCTTTTTTATCCTTTTTTTTCCTTTACTTCATTGAGTCGGAGTCTCACTCTATCACCCATGCTGGAGGGCG
>NW_007037754.1:0-728 GCF_000164805.1 Carlito syrichta
TGTGAGAGGTCACTCAGTATTATAGACTCTAGTTCCATCCAGGTTGCAGCGAAATTCATGATTTTGTTCTTTTTTATGGCTGTGTAGTATTCCATCGTGTATATGTACCACACTTTTTTAATCCAGTCCTCTTTTGATGGGCAGCATGGTTGTTTCCAGGTTCTTGCTATTGTGAACAATGCTGCGATAAACATACGTGTGCAGGTATCTTTTTTATAGAGTGATTTGTGTTCTTCAGGGTATATTCCCAGTAGGGGGATTGCAGGGACATATGGAAGGTCAATTTTTAGAGCTTTTAGGAATCGCCACACTGCTTTCCACAGAGGTTGCACTAGTTTACACTCCCACCAACAGTGTAGAAGTGTTCCCTTTTCACCACACCCTCTCCAGCAGCTGTTATTTTTTGAGTTGTTGATAATTGCCATTCTGACTGGAGTTAGGTGGTATCTCAGTGTGGTTTTGATTTGCATCTCCCTGATGATTAGTGAGGTTGAGCATTTCTTCATGTGTTTGTTGGCTGCTCGAATGTCTTCTCTTGTGAAGTGTCTGTTCATGTCTTTTGCCCATTTTATAATGGGGTTGTTTGTTTTCTTCTTTTCAGTACGCTTCAGTTCCTTGTAGATCCAGGATGTTAAGCCTTTGTCAGACCTAGAGTTGGCAAATACTCTTTCCCAGTCTGTAGGCTGTCTCCCTGCTCTCTTGATGGTTTCTTTGGCTTTGCAGAAGCT
>NW_007037755.1:0-608 GCF_000164805.1 Carlito syrichta
ATCCAGCTGATTTAACTTGTTATCTAGCTAGCTCGCTAGCCAACCATCCAGCTGTCTTTTCTCTTTAGCTAACTAGATATCTAGCCTACTCCACCTGCTGACTCAACCTGTTTGATAACTGGTTAGCTAGCTGTCTCAACCCACTGAATTAATCCATTAGTTAACTAGCTAACAAACCTGACTCAACCTGCTGACTTAAACCTTTAACTAAATTGCTAGCTAGCTTTCTTAATCAACTGACTAAATTAGAAGCTGACTTATCTAACTGACTTAGCTAGCTGACTTAACTACTTAGCTAGCTGTCTTAACTGTCTGAATTAACGAGTTAGCTAACTGACTTAAAATCCTGAATTAGCTAGTTAGTTAACTATTTAGCTAGCTGAATAGCCAGCTGATTTAACTAATTAGCAAACTAGTTAGGTAGCAGTCTTAAAGTACCTTACTTAAGTAATTAGCTAACTAGTGAGCTAGGTGACTTAAGCTAGCTGACTTAAGTAGCTAGCTAGTTAGCTACCTCACTTTAGCTAGCTGACTTAACTAGTTGGCTAATGAGATAGCTAGCTGAATTAACGAGTTTTTTAACGAGTTACATAACTGTTTTAACTAGT
>NW_007037756.1:0-724 GCF_000164805.1 Carlito syrichta
CAGTATTGGCTACATAGCAATTTAGTGACCATAGCAACCATTAACTAACAACTTTGCAAACAAAATGGGAACTTTCGATTGGTAGGGAGTTTTGATTAATTTCATGTCCCAGGTATAGTTGGTGATTGGAAAGTCCCTGGAGTTCTGCCAACAAGATATAGTTTAAGGCAGGTAGAGACAAGGTAGAAGAATTATTATTACACAATGGAGTTACCTTGATTAGGTCACTAACAAAATATAAGAACAAAACATGAAAATGTACAATGGGGTTTTGCAAGGTGTAACATTTAATTTCGCTTAACAAAGCATGCAATTACATGAAACTTATGACTGGGGAGTTTTGTCACAGTCAGCAGGAAATGGTCAGCAGGACCTGCCCAAAGGGGACGAAACTGGGGATCTGTGATCATGGGAATGTTACAGTAATCAGACGTAGGCATAGAGGAGTGATTCTTAGGTCAGGCAGGCAACTAAGATAGAAGTTTTAAACAAAATGGAGTAAACTGGTTGATACTCTTATTTTCCTAGCAATTTGATTTTATTAACTGATTTAGCTCATTTCAACATACAACTTTCAGTTAAGATTTTTGCAGGATCCATTAATTAAAAAATCCTATTCATAGCATTATTTTGCCACACATAAAGGCAAAGACGCACAGGAAAAAGAGACAGGAACAAAGTTCTTAGTATTGAAAGAGGAGAGAAGTCTTGGTCTTGGGAAAGT
>NW_007037757.1:0-2143 GCF_000164805.1 Carlito syrichta
GACTTAACTAACTAGCCAGTGGATTAGCCATTGACTGAACTTGTTGGCTAATGAGGTAGGTAACTGGCCATCCTGGTGACTAAACTAGCTAAGTTAACAAGTTAATCAGCTGACTAGCCAGCTAACTTAACTAGTTTTCTACCTCTCTAGCTACCTGGATAGCCAGTTGATTTAACTAGCTGACTTAATTAACCAGCCAGCAAGCTAGTCAACTGACTTAAATAAGTCACTACATAGCTAGCCAGCTTACTTAACTAACTGTCTTAACTAGCTGGCCTGCATTCTAGCCAGTTTAATTAACTGGCTTGCCACATAGCTATCCAGCTGGTATTCAGCTGAAATAACTAGGTGACTTATCTTGCTAGCCAGCTGTCTAGGCAGCTGACATAAGAAGCAAGCTACATAATTAGCTAGTTGGCTAGTCAGCAAACATATCTAGGTGACTTAACTATCTAGCCAGCTGTCTAGTCAGCTGACATAACTAGCTAGCTAACTAGCTAGCAAGATGACTAGCCAGCTGACTTAATTGCCTAGCTACCAAGCTAGCTAGCAGGCTAGCCAGCTGATTTAACCAGCTGACTTAACGAGGTAACCTGCTGGCTAGCCAGCAGACTTAACTATCTACCTACCTAGCTAGACAGCTGGATAGCCAGCTGACTTAACAAGCTGATGTAACTAGATGCCTGATGGTTAGGTAGCTGACTTAACTAGCTACCTTATTTCATAGCCTGCTGACTTGCCAGCTGACTTAACTACTTAACTAGTTGGCTACCTAGTCAGACAGCTGGCTAACCAGTTAACCTAACTAGTTGAATTGACCAGCTAGCCAGCTGGCAAGCCATCTGATTCAACTAGCTGACTTAACAAGATAGATATCTGTCTTGCCAGCTGACTGAACTAGTTCTCTAACTATCTAGGTAGCTCTCTAGCCAACTGCTTAACTAGCTGAGTTACTTAACTAACCAGGTGACTAGCCAACTGACTTAAGTAGCTTGCTACTTAGCTAGGTAGCTGGGTAGCCAATGACTTAACTAGCTGACTTAAATAGATGGTCTGATTGCTACTCAGCTGAATTAACTAGCTTGCAATATAACTGGCCAGCTGGCTACCAGCTGACTTAACTTGGTGAATTAACTAGATAGCCAGTGGGTTAGATTGCTGACTAACTATCTAGCTATGTAGCTAGCCAGCAGTCTAGCCAGCTACCTTAACTGGGTTACTTACAGCTTGCAATATAACTGGCCAGCTGGCTAGCAAGCTGACTTAACTGCCTAACTACCTAGTTAGCCATCTGGATTACCAACTGACTTAACTAGCTATCTACCTATGTTGCCTGTTGGCTTGCCAACTGACTTAACTACCTAGGTACCTAGCCAGCCAGCTGGCAAGTGAGCTGACTTAACTAGGTTATGCAACTAGCAAGATAAATGTGTAGCCAGCTGACTTAACTAGCTAGTTGCCAAGCTAGGCAGCTGGCTAGCCAACTGACTTAACTCACTGACTTAACTTGCTAGCAAGCTGACTTAACTAGCTGATTCAACCATCTAGCTACCTAGCTAGTCAGCTGGCTTAACTAGCTGGCTTAACTATCTAGCTACCTAGCTAGATATCTAGATAGCAAGCTGACTTATCTAGCTAACTTAAACAGCTAGCTAGCTGACAAAACTAGCTGACATATTGCTACCTTCTTAGATAGCCCTCTGGCCTATTTAGCTTAAAAAAACTAGCTAGCCAGATGGCTAGCCATCTCACTTAAGTAGCCTTCTAACTACCTAACTAGCTGGATAGCCAACTGACTTAACGAGCTGACATAATTATCTATCCAGCGGGTTGCCAGCTGACTTAACTAGCTGACTTAAACAGCTATTCAGCTGATTAGGCAGCTGACTTAACTAGCTCAATACTTATGTAGCCAACTGGCTAGCCAGCTGACTTACCTAGCAGATTTAAGCTTGCAAGCTTTCTAGCCAGCCCACATAACTAGCTAGCTATTTACCTAGCCAGCTGGCTAGCCACCTGACTTAACTAGCTAACACCACTGGCTAGCCTGGTGGCTATCCAGCTGACTTAACTAGCTAGCTACCTATGTATCCCACTGGCTTGCCATCTAAATTACAACCTAGCTATCAAGCTAACCAACTGG
>NW_007037758.1:0-802 GCF_000164805.1 Carlito syrichta
TTACTGGGGGGAAAATGAAGTTTTCTCCTATAAGTCACTTTTCCCAACAGACACTCAAAAGCACCTTACTAGAAGGTATAATTGCCACATACCTCATTTGGTCCCAGAGCAGATTATAAAAATGTATCAGGAACTTTGTGTCTTAAAATACACACACACACACACACACACACACACAAGGTATAAAAATACAAAACCCAAGGGTAATAAATAACATATTTCAGTGGTACTCTACCTTAGAAATGTTGCTAGAATGACTCATGGAATGTCCCAAAGTCTTCTCATTCTGCAAAAAAATCAAACAGGAAGTCTCAAGCTTTGATAAAAATATACAAAAACCAAATAACTGATCATAACACTCCTACTGACAAATCATTCTCCAAAGTAGAATTTGCTAAGCACAGACTACTTTATACTAGATGTGTATAGCCAGGTATTAAATACTGGAAAATTGGACAAGAAGAATAAAATAATAGTAATCAGAAAAACAATATTAAAAAAAAAACCCCAAGTGTTTGAAATTCTCTGTCAAATTAAGATGGTAATAAGTGTCTTAAGACACAGTTCAAGTGGAGACTCAGAGGTGAGAAACTGCATGCTCAGTTGTAGTCCATGTTATAAGGAGCTGCTGTGGATAGAGAAGAAAGCATGACACTACCTGGGTTGTTTGGCTATCAAAGTGCTAGAAACTCAACAGGGGCACTGCATAGCTCATACCTTCTCCCTCAAGCCAACTTCTCCTGGAGCAGAAAAATCTGGGAGTCACCCTAGCTTCCTTCCTCTCAAGTCCTTCCAAATTCAG
>NW_007037759.1:0-693 GCF_000164805.1 Carlito syrichta
CCAAGTAGCTGGAACTACAGGTGCGCACTACCACGCCCGGATGATTTTTTGTAGATATGAGGTCTTGCCTGCCCAGGTGTGTCTCGAATCCACGGGCTCAGACAATCCACTCACCTCACCTTCCCAAGGCGCGGGATTACAGGCTGAGCCACCGAGCCCGGCTGTGTTTGTAAATTTTTTAAAATACTGCCTTTGATTTATATAGAAGAGTAAAAAATTAAGTCTTTTAAAATGTTGTCTTTTGTGTAGGTTAGAAGAGGGTAAGGAAAAGTTGCATAAAATAAATTTGCAAAAGTAATCTATTGAAGGATATACTTAGAGTGAATTTTGATATTTTCTTACCAGGTAAAAATAGTTACACAGCAATTAGAAGGAAGTAGAGATCTAACAACTAGTGATAAAAGGAGTGTTCACACACACACGTACACTACTAGGTTTGTTTGTTTTTTGGCAGCAATTTTCTATCTTGTTTTCTGCTCTCTAAACAAATAATTAGACCACACTATTGCTTTTTTGTAATATTTATCTTTTATTTGCAGTGAGTTCTACAAAATCCTATGGTATAATCCCCCCCTTAACAGTGGTTTTCCTATACTAATTTAAACTCCAGATTCCCTTACCACCCTTTCCTTTTTCTCCCCAGAAAAATATACTAAAACTATTTTCCATGGAGCATGAATTTTGTGGAGCCCG
>NW_007037760.1:0-792 GCF_000164805.1 Carlito syrichta
TTTCCTATCTTGTTTTCTGCTTTCTAAACAAATAATTAGACTACACTATTGCTTTTTTGTAATATTTATCTTTTATTTGCAGTGAGTTCTACAAAATCCTATGGTATAATCACCCACTTAGTGGTTTTCCAATACCAATTTAAACTCCAGATTCCCTTACCACCCTTTCCTTTTTCTCCCCAGAATATATTCTAAAACTATTTCCGTGGAGCATGAATTCTGTGGAGCCTGGCTCTTTTCATATTTTAAAAGCTCATACCTCTAGCCGGGCTCGGTGGCTCAGTCTGTCATCCCGCGCCTTTGGGAGGCTGAGGTGAGTGGATTGCCTGAGTCCGCAGGTTCAAGATCCGCCTGGGCAGCAAGACCTCATCTCTACAATAAATCAAAAAATCAGCCGGACGTGGTAGCGCATGCCTGTAATTCCGGCTACTCGGAAGGCTGAGGCGGAAAGATCGCCAGAGCCCAGCAGGCGAGGCTGCAGTGGCTGGGAGCGGCCACTGCACTCCAGGCTGGGTGACTGAGTGAGACTCCAACCCCCCAAAAAAAATAATTTTTGTAAAATACACACAGCATTTGAGAAGTATATCTGACACTAGAAAAAATATATAGAAACTAATGAAAACTATTAAAATATACACTAGAATGCATAAATTTAAAGCTAGAACTGCCTTTCTTGAAAAAAAATGTTTTCTAAAAGGATTTGGAAACTAGGGCAAAAATAGAGACTGACATACTACAGCACCTGAAGCACAGGTAATAAAGCTTTTAAATTAAAAGATTGGCCAGGCATGG
>NW_007037761.1:0-772 GCF_000164805.1 Carlito syrichta
GAGGTATTCTTAAGTCGTGAACAACTGACCTTTTGACCCCAAACTGTAAGGAAAGCATGCACTCTCCCTGCCACATGGAAGTCTTGGAACTGATCCTAGTAATTTACACTCATAATTTTGATAACTTTTGTACATTAGGTGTATTATACTAATTTAATGATTTTGCCTTTTATTCCACATTCTATTTGGGATCCCACCACCCTGTCATTTACAATCCCATGCCATTGGGTTTTATCCTCCTAGTTTTATTTTGGGTGCTAACTCTGAATGCAAAAGGAAAACAGTAAAATGGTTTCTCAAAAAATTAAAAATAAAGGTATTATTTGATCCAGAAATCCCACTTTAGGATATATATATATCCTAAAATAAAATAAAATCAGATCTAAAATCAGTATCAGCACTCTTACAGTCATTGCAGCTTTATTTTCAATAGTCAAGACTTGGAAATAATCTAAGTGTCCACCAATGAATTAACCAATAAAGAACATGCAACACATGTATGCATAGGAGCGCGTGCGTACGCGCACAGACACACAGTTGAAAACTGTTTAGCATAGATTTTAAAAACAAGAAAATATTTTCTTATGTGTGATAACATGGGTGAACTTAAAAAATGAAAGAAAAAGCTAAAATTAAAGAAGAAAAGGGTAGAATGGTGATTGCCAGCAGCTGGTGGAGAGGCACAGGAATGCGAAGATGTTCCTCAAATGTGCTCACTCATCAGTGGACCTTGGACAACTACTTTAATACTATAAGAAAATGATTGAGAGTA
>NW_007037762.1:0-805 GCF_000164805.1 Carlito syrichta
AACTTTTTCCACTTATATACCATTTTCTATAATCTCCAGCAGTGTGATATTACTTGCTGGGGGCATACAAATTCATTGATGTGTAACACGCTTTACAAATCATGTACCATCACAAGACTTTCAGGTTCCCAGTGAACAATTACGATTCCATGATGTATGAATCACAGGTGCACAATTTCAATACAGATTGTTCAAAATGTTCTCCACAATGTTCAATAAATCATTCATATTATACTCTAAGTTCTAAGCCCTGATTTAAAAACTTTCCAAGTTAAGTCTAAGTTCAATCCAGTTTTACTAACTTTTAATATTTTTGACGATTAATATTATTAACTTAACACTATACTATAATCTATGAGTTTACTTACAGGACTTAATTTTATTACCGTAATTTTATACTATTTATTTTTATAATTCTTATAACCTACTACATTTCTATACTGCCCTATGATTGTATATTAATTACCTATGAACTTATCCTTAACCGAATATTTTATCACAACTTCTATAAATCTCAAATATCTAAACTATTGTCTTTTATACTGTATTAATTACTTATCTTATAATATCATGTCTAAATTCTGATAGAACTATTATCCTACTATAATCTATTACAAACCTTATCATTAGTACTAATAAGTATAAAATTATGATCTTACTCTATGTTCGATAAACTTAGTTCAATGACATTTTAACCTAAAACCTAATCTGATTGCCTATTACATGCAAACTACCTATGTCTCAAAAGCTTGCCATGCCACTTAAACATGAACTGCACAGTTGCCATAACGACAGCCGGGGACTG
>NW_007037763.1:0-738 GCF_000164805.1 Carlito syrichta
CCTCCCGCGCTGCGGGAGCCCAGAGTGTGGCTCGCGGCGACTGGGACGACCGCGGAGCTGGGCCCCCCGCTGGCCGCGGAGCTGGGCCCCCCGCTGGCGGCGGAGCCGGGCCCCCCGCAGGCGGCGGAGCTGGGGCCCCCCTACCACGTCGAGGGAACGTGAGTCAGGCCGCTCTTGGACATGGACCCTTAACCGTGAGTTCACAGACTCTTCTTTTCTTGTATTTTCTAACCTGTGTTGTGGCTTTTGCTGGAAGTGCAACTGCTGGATTATGCATGAGAGTATCCCGTTTTCTGAGAAGTGTGTGTGGAAGGACTGCCCTATTCCCACGGAATGTATGTGGCCATAAATGTGTCCACTGATTCCTCAGTGTTCGTTCTGTTCCATGGATCAATCGTTAGGGTTTTATACCATTGCCTCTGTGTTTGGTTTACTGGACTTTGGTGAAAGCAGAAAGTGTGAAACCCTACACTTTGCCCATTTTGAAGAGAGTTTGGGCTATTGCCGGTCTCATGCAATTCTTCTGAAAGACTAGACATTTGGGTTTTGGTCGAGATTTCTTTGTGTTTTTAATGCGTTGTGTAGTAGTGGCATCTTCCCACGTCATGGTTTTTATTTATTGAACCGAGCATTTCCTTTCCATTGGCTTATGTCCTCTGCAATGTCTAATCAGCATGAGTGTGTACTGTTTAGTGTACTGTTCTATTGTCCGCTTAACTTTGTTTTTGTACTATTTTG
>NW_007037764.1:0-793 GCF_000164805.1 Carlito syrichta
AAATTTTAAAAAATAAAAATTAATAAAATTGCTTTGAAACACATACATATATTCAATCAGTGCTTATAAATCTGATTAAATCTGAGTATGATGTGCATTGTACTAAAGTTGATTTCAAGTGTTTAGTGATTGTACTGTAATTATGTAAGATATTACCATTGGGGGAAATTGTGTGAAAGGCACATGGAACCTCTTTCTACTCATTTTGTAATTTTCTGTAGACCTATAATTGCTGTAAAATAAAAGTTGAAAAAGTAATAGAAGAATATTTGAAGAAGTTATCTTATCATCAGGGACTGTGAACAACTTTTCTAACTATTACTAAAAATCTAGAGACCATAGCGAAATGAAAGATGAATGTGGTTACACAAAACTAAAAACTTTTACATGGTTACAAAAAACAAAAAGCCAAGTTAAAAAAATTGTAGTGATGTGCAACATAGAACACCAGCGTTAACTAGTCATTAACATTTGTAAAGCCAAATACACAATGCAGAAGTCTTCATTCATTTTTATAGCAGATTTCATTAAAACAAGTTAAATCAAAAAAAATTATTTTCAACCTGTATCATAAAGCAATATATTAAATATATAAAAAACTTACGTATAACCGGCAAGATGGCGATCTGGCAACCCGGTGTCTGAAGCCCTCTGCAAGGGAGATCTGCAGTGGGTCTCTGACTCTCGCCCCCGGGAGGCTGGGGACCCCAGCATTGCAGCCTACTCCTCAAACAGAGCTCGGCCATCGCTATCACTGGACATCGCAGGACTGGACATTTTTACTGCATCGTCT
>NW_007037765.1:0-11906 GCF_000164805.1 Carlito syrichta
GGGAAGGTGGGGGTTGCTTTTATTTCTCTTCTGCAATGACCTGTTCTTCCTTATGAGGGTCTTCTGGTTTTGTTCACTTTTCCCTCTGCTTTACAGTCTGTCTATTCAGCAGTTTGCAGTCTTGGTCCGTTCAGAGAATCTCACCAGTTCACCTATGCCGTCGCCATCTTGCCCCGTCTCCTCTTTATTTATTTTAAAACAAATTTTATTTTGTATTTTTGAGGATTATAACATGATGCTGTGGGATGCATATAGATAGTAAAATTGTACTCTAGTGAAGCGAATTAATGTATGTGTCATCTCAGTTACTTTTCATGTTTGTGACAAGAGCAGCTAAAACCTACTTATTTAACAAAAATTCTAATACAATACAATTGTATTATCAGCAGTATTCATGTTGTACATTAGATCTCTAGACTCATTCAATCTACAGTCTTGCAACTTTGTATCCTCCTCCCACACTCGAATATTATTTTTAATTTTTTTTAAGCTGGGGTCTCACTCTGTTGCCTAGGCTGGAATGCAATAGCATGATTATGGCTCACCACAGCCTCAACCTCCTGGGCTCAGGAGATCCTTCCAGCTCAGCTTCCCAAATGGCAAGCTGGGACTACAGACATACATGTACCACCACGCTTGGCTACATTTTTTTCTTTGTAGAGATGAGGTCTCCCTCTGTTGCTCAGGCTGATCTCGAACTCCTGGACTCAAGCAATTCTCTTGCCTCAGCCTTCCAAAGTGCTGAGATTACAGGTATGTGCCACCATGCCCAGCCTCAGAAATTATTTTAAAAGAAAAAGAGAAAGATTCAGAGTTATGGAGACTTAAGACCCTTCTCAAGGGTTCCAGTTCATTCTGGGTTTCTAGGCAAACCTGGGTCAGCCTGAGTTCCTGAAGGACCACTACTACTACTACAGGTTAGCACTGTTTGAGTGCTTCCTTTGGGGCCACTTCTGCACTAAGGACTTTGTGCGCCTTATCTCACTTAATCCTCTCAACTCTCTACAAGATAGTTTTATTATATCTCCATTTTACAGTTTACTGTCAAGAAGATCTGAGCCTAAAATGCAAACACAACACGTCCTCTAGTGGTAATCAAACGTTAAAATAGGCCTCCCCTCATCTGTCCCATTCACATTTTATTCAGTTAAGGATGCTGACACTCTCCTAGACCTGTGCTTCTCAAAATGTGATCCCCAGACCAGCAGCATCACCATCATCTAGGAACTTGTTAGAAATGCAAGTTCTCAGAGCCCCTTCAGACCTACTGAATCACAAATTCTGGGGATGAGACCCAGACACCCAGACATCTGTGCGTGTTTTTGAGAGACTCTGTCAACCAGGGTGGAGTGCAGTGGAGTAATCAAGCTCCTGAGCTCAAGCAACCCTCCTGCCTTGATCTCCCAAAGGGCAGGATTACAGGTGCGAGCCACTGTGCCTGACCCATCTGTGTTTCAGTAAGCCCTCCAAGTATCTCTGATACATGTTAAAGTTTGATGCTTCTTAGTGCTTCTGCTGTTTTTTGTTTCACCTCTTCCCTATTGGCAAAATGTTGGCTTCACTTTGGAAACATTTAAAAATGCCAATGCCTAATCTCACTCCCCCCAAAAGATTCTGATTTCATTAATTTGGATGTAGCCTGGGCATGGGTTTTTTAAGCTCCCCAGGTAAATGAAGACCACTACAACCTAGACCTTCTGAAGCAGTCACTTTCATTCGGAATGGTTAATGGCATGCTTATGGCATAAAATCAGGATATAGAAACTAGCACATATGTGAGGACATTACAACTTCCCAATTTTAAGTCCTATCCCCTTTCTCAAGTCTAAATCAAGAAGCATAGGTGGATAATGTTCTTTGGCTACACATGTATGAGCTTACTAATTTGATCACTTTAGTAATGTTACTTATTTTAAACCTATAAATTCAGTCTATAGTGTTGAGAAGAAGCAAGAGAGAAAATACCAATTGCCCACGAAATAATTTAATAGAGGAAATGAGATCTATAAATGACATAGTAAAAGCTTAATATTATCAGTTCATTCTTTCCTGGATTTATATATTTTGTACTGGAGGTCACATCATATCACATAGCACATTGCCAACATAATAGAGGTTCAATCATCATTTGTCTAATAGATGAATCCACTAATCAATCACCAAATGAATGGATATCACTGAGGGAGAAACTGATTCTGTCCTCGGTGTTGACTACCCAGCTTACTACTGATGCTGTTCTTGGAGTGGAGCATGAGGCAGAAAGTCCTTTGGCAATAAATGTGCTAGGATTGGGTTGCTAGAGCTGAATGTCACCTGAGGGAAACTATCTCCCAGATGGAAGCAGAAAGGAAGCAGGTATTGTGGTCACTAAAGCTGGTGACCAAATGTTTCCAGATCTCCTCCCTGGGACAGAGTGGAATGGAACTTCCCCATCCCTTGGAGTTCTCTGTGGCCATGTGACTTGTCTAGGTCATTGGAATAAGCAGTGCTGTGGTTTGCTTCTATACAGAAGCTTTAAGACCCAGTGTGTGATGTATCCAACTTTTCTGTAGGTTGACCGACCATCATGGGTCATCTGAGATTACAGGAGTTTCCTAGGGCAGGAGATTTTTGGTGCTAAAATTGGGACAGTTCCAGGCGGACTAGATAGTTGGTCACCCCACCAGTGTAATTATTAACCTTCCCAGCAGCAGTCACTCCATCAGTGTGAGTTCAGGAGTGAGGATAATTCAGAGCAGAATCCCCATCGAACCAGAGACTCAGAACACTTAAATAACTTGCCTGGGTATACACTGCTACTAACGATCAGAGATGATTCCAGAACACACCTATATGACTTCAGAGTCCATAGTTTTATGTGTCATTCTTTCGCGGGGGCACACTCGATTATTTTATCTGGGCTGGGGCACAAGATGCAGGTATCTTTTTCACTTTGTTTCAACCTTGGGTAGTCTGATCCACAAAAGCAGTGAGAACAACTTTCCTAAATTCAATGAATGACATTCATTCACAGATACTTAGTGTTTGTGCTGGGTGTTGTGAGCCCATACAAAGATGCAGAAATGCTATGTTTTTTTCCCTCAAGAAGCATATAATATTAGGGGTAGACAGACATGTACACAGCTAACAATCATAAGGCAGAAGCTGATAAGTATTATTAAAACATTTTACATATCTTCCCATGCTTTTCAAATTTACTACTATAAGCATATATTTGTTTTATGATTTTAGAAACCTTTATTTTAAGAAGCAACAATTAAAAACAGTTAAGGTGTATTTATTCTTCAGGTTACTAGTTCTCAGTGCAATAATAATACCTATGGAAAGGATATTAATGCTTTCTTTTTCCGATAATCAGTAACATTGATTTGAAGATGATGCTATGGATACATTTAGTGGTTTTCATAGGATGGACACTTTGAGATTCATTTAGTGGTGTCCACAGCTTTTCCATTGTTTTCATGGATACTCATTTTCCCTGTATGACCAATGGCCAAAGTCAGGCTGTCTACTGAGTAGGATTCTCTGCCATGGATGAAAACCAGCTAGCTGCTTCAAAGGAGGGTAATCTTTGTTAAATGAAGGAATGAAGTGCCCAGCCCTCCCTAGGGATGCTTCCCACTGGCTTAAAAAGTTTAGAATAAAGCCTTATCTAGAGAGAGATGGTGACCAGGCATGCAGCAGAGGTAATTTGAAGCCCAAGACCTCGAAGATAACTAGGCTGTCTTGCCAGCCCTGAACAAAGAGCATGTAGTTTTTTGAGGAAAGCACCACTGTCCTGCTGTCTACACTTGGACAGCCTCCAGGGCTACAGTGAGGTTTCAGTCTCTGAGAACAGTCAGTGGTACCAACTGTTCTAATGGTTTTAGCAGAAGTTAAGCAGAAAATGTGTGCATGTTCGAACTGTTTGGGAATGGGCATAGCAATAAGTAAATATGCAAAACCTACTGCTCTAAGATGTTTTATAACAGCTGTGCTCCCTACAGAACAGGTTGCCCTCATTGCCTGGATGTGAGCGCATCTCTTGAGTCCTCCCTGTTAGAATGCTAAATGTCCATGGAGAGTTTGAGATGAAAAGGGAGGGGCTGTCTCCCAACAGAAACTGGTGCAGGAGATCACGCAAAATAAGACCTCAGGCACTGAGATGAAGCAGTGCAGAGGCCCTGAGTGTCTGTCAACTCCACATGAGAGACTTCCTCCAGTTTTCCAAGTGACTGTGCTTCCACTGAGCAAGCTAGACACAGACGTGATTGTCATCAGGACTTGTGCTTGTGACACCCTTGCCCCAAAATGTATAAATTGAACTTTATGTTCTATTATGTTCTTCATAAAATGGAAGGAAAGATATTGACTGAGCCACTCCTTCATGCTTCAAGGTATCTCATGTATATGTATATGTATACATATATGATATGTATATATTATATTATAATAATATATTCTATGATTATCTTGTTATTAGAGCATGGTGTTAGTCAGGATATGCTACAAAGACTGCATTAACATATAAAACCCAGAATAAAAATTTATATCATAAATCACAATCCAGTGTAGGAAGGGGCATCTCCTGGGCAACTGCTCTGAGTGATGACTTGGGGATTTAGGCTCTTTTCATCTTAAAATGACAATTAATCTTTAACATTTGGCCTCAACAGTTGCTACAGGAGGAGAAGAGAGTATATGTAGGACCACATAGAGGGGCTGGGTACGGTGGCTGACACCTATAATCCCAGCTTTGGGAGGCTGAGGTGGGAGAATTGCTTGAAGCCTGGAGTTCAAGACTAACTTGGACAATATAGTGAGACTTTGTCTCTACAAAAAATAAAAAAAAAAATTAGCCAGGCCTGGTGGCACACGCTTGTAGTCCTAGCTACTCAGGAAGCTAAAGCAGGAAGGATCACCTGAGCTCAGGAGTGTGAGGCTGCAATGAGCTATAACCATGCCACTGCACTCCAGCCTGGGCAACAGAGCAAGGCCTTGTCTCTAAAAGAAATTAAAATTTTAAAAAATACCATGCAGTGGGATTTATGACTAGGTCTGCAAGCACTGTTCATTACTTCTGCCAAATTCCATTTGCCAGAATCCAGTCACATGACCTTGTTTTAACTGCAAGGGAGGCTGGGAAATGTCTTTTTGTGTGCTAGGAAGAGAGAATGAAATTAACGAGTATCTAGCTAGTCTTTGCTACAAGTTCCTACATGTTGGCATTATTATATAGTACTTTTCTTCTAATCATGCTTTGCATTGAGACTATGTAGGCTTCTTCACACCGTATTCTGTAACAACAGATGCAGCATCCCATTTCTCATGACAGGACTAGGAATTGTCAAGACAAGTATTATTACCTACTTTTTATAGATGGGGACCCTGAGACCACAAAGAGTTACATGACTTGTCCAAAGGCATGGACTACTAAGTGACAGAGCTTTCTTCTCTCACTCTTAGGTTGGTGGTATCTCCACTACATCACACTGTCTTCCCCAGAAACTCTAACTGTAGGCACAGATCTTGGTGTACAATGTCAAGTATGCTAGAAGTGTACCTATATTCCTCTGTTTTAACCAACCTAATTTATACTTCAAGTCCCCACTCTAGGGGAAGATATTGGCAATGAAGATATTGGCAATGGCTTCCATCATTTTGGCATTTCTCCATCTTTAAGGATGTGTTGGGATGGGATGGGATGAAGGTTTGGTGGTGGCTAGGTAGTATCAAGGAAGTGGGAAATCCATTGTTCCTCAAGTCAGCTCTCTAAGGAGGCACCAACCAAGGTGTTCATAGTTTCTTTCTTTTCTGCTACTGATGTATCTGTGCCTCCTGGATGTTTACACAGCCCATTTGTGCCCAGCAGCTCCCTGCTACAGAGGCCACTCCAGGATCTAGAACATTCTGTAGGCCCACAACACACAGCCGTTCTTTTGCCCAGGCTTGCTGCCTCCCTGAGCAGAGGGGTAGGGTAGTAGGGAGGACCTACCCATGACTTTGTCCCTCACTTTTCATCCATCTTTCCTCCTACCCAGCAGAGGCAAGTGTTTCAAGTCTTCCAGAGAAACCCCCTTTCCTCAAACCTTTTTCTTTCAAATACTTTGGCTGTGCTGCAAATCCTCTCTAGTCTTCTGAGAGTTTTTATAACACAAAACACAACTCACATAAGGTTTGTTGTTCTTGTGCTGCTGTTTATCCAGTCACATCATTTCCCTACCTTGAGGCAATGCAGCAAAGGCCTGCTGTCCAGGACATAGAGGCAGGGAGGAAAGTGAGGGGGAATACCAAGAGAAAAAAAAGTTATCTATCACATGTGTATCATATTTAATTTCACCAGGCCCTTGTGAGGTGAGCATCTGTGTCATTGTTCTGAAATTAACAGTGAAGGGAAGAGACATTGATGGGAGTTCTATTTGGAACCAACAGGTTAGACCCCTCTTGCCAGGTGGGTCTATAAATGTATCATCCCCATTCAATCCCTATGGCTCCACACCTGAGGCTTGATCCTTACAGTCTTGGTGCTCAAGTTTTCAGTTGAGAATTGCTAGTGCCAAGGACTTGTTCTTCACAGAAGACCCACAGCTGTGAAAGCCTGCCCCTAGATAAGTTGGTAGTCCACTAAATGTGGAAAAGATGGATCATTTCTAGTGTTTACCACTTACCCTGTCTCAGTTATGAGCACACAACCTAGAGTGAATCTGTTCCCTGGGGGGGAAAAAGGGGGCGTGTCATTGTACAATACATCTACACTGATGAAGAGAAAAGGAAACATTAGAATGGCTTAAGTGGCAAAGCCACATACTGTTTGTAAGGGCTGAAGAAACTCACACCAAATGACAGGCAAAGGAGTACTGGATTAAAACAAAACATTGTTTAAAAAAAATCTGACTTGTACCAAATCCTGTTTATGAAATGGATTTTCAATCATTTCAAAAGTATACTAGACTTTCAAAAGATGTTTGTTTTAAAGAATACAGTTGGCTTTTGGTCAAAATATGAAGTTTCGGTAATGCACAGTAACAATTGTAGTATAATTAGTGGCCACAAAATACCAGGTGCCCAACCAAGCCTTTTCTACCTATTTAAGAGAGCCAAGCCAAGCAAAAATGCCCTGGCTTGCCATACCCAGAAGTTCAAAAGCTCAGCATTTGTCACCAGGAAGGAATTAATTCAAAGAGCAAAACCATTATGAGGCACAACCAGGCATTCTGTTGTAGACACCTTTTGTTAATATATGTTGAAAGCCGAACTTTCTCACATTTGAAAAAGGCCTGCTTAAGAGAGTTTAAACCAAACCAGGTTCCAAGGTTCTTTACTTTTTCAGATTTCTGACATCATATCTCTGGGATCCACACAGTGGGGAAGTACTGGCCTTGGAGTTCCCCCGGCTATCATTTTACTTAAGGATTGTAATGTTGCCTATTTTTTCATTAATAGATTGATTTGGCATCAAGGGAATAAAAAGACAAAACACATGAGTGTTACAAGGAAGAAAAGTATAAAGTGACCTAAAGATACACTTCCTCATTATATGTAAGGCGGCTATTTCCTAGAATCCTTGAGCTATAAAAAGCTCAAGTGAATTTGCTTAAGTCAATAAATTTTACTTAATTATGATGATAATACCAGAGCAAGTGTTTTATGTTTTCCTCTCTTTTTATTGCTTCCGGTTAGTTATTGAGAGAAGAAATTGAATGTAACTTTTTCGTATTCTGATAAAGCTGAGACTATCTAATTTATTCGTATGTGCTTCACAATGTATATGTATGTGTGCACACGTACCTAATTTCAGTTAAACTGAATAAGATGGCTGTGTTGTGTTGCTTCAGACAGATGTAAGGTTAAAGAAAGGGCCCTATGGTGTTAGAGCAAAACCCCTTTTGCTATGCTTTGGAACTGATTGTCTATTTGGGGAGCAAAAACAAAATCTCAAAATGATCTGAAAAACCTGTGGTATGAACCTTTTCTCCTTTCCCCATCCTGGGATTAGAATGAAGTTCTGCAGTTCTGCACCTTCTGCTAAGGTGACCAATTCGCCTTGACTTGTCCATGTCCCATGTCTCAGAAAGAGTCTAGACACTCCTATCCCTAGTTCAGCGATAGAGCCTAACGGTCCTGTGTTCTTCTTCAACAGAAGGATGGTGGTGGCAATATAGCTGACATCACTGAGCATAGATTGTGAGACAGGGACTGTTGCAACCACCTTGTGTGTTTTCTCTCCTTTGGTCCTCACAGTGTCCTCGAAAGGTTGGTGGCTATCTGCATTTCCCACACAAGGAAACCAAGGAAAAGAGAGAGTAAGTTGTTAGGTTGAGCCATATGGAATTCCTATTTTTATAAATCAAAAAAGGTAAAAAATTAGTAAATGCATATTATTCAACCTATTACTCACCCAGTATCACAGAGTTAGTAAGTGGTGTCTCCAGAGATTGAACTCTCAACTACCCAGAATGATAGCTGCATATCTGTATTTCAGATGAAAGACACGGGCTGAAAGCATTTTTTAAAAAAATAGTACTATCAGTAGATGACTTCCTTTCTTCTGTTTTCAACTGCTGGTTTCAACTGCTGACTTTATTCAGGTCACAATGTGAAAATTGGCTTGAGTCAGACAAGACTGTCCTGCCTGTGGCCTGTTCCTGCTGTGTAGCTGAAACTAGCCCATCAAACCAACTCTCTCAGGCTGGCTACCTCAAAACCCACCTGCCTAAAAATATCTTCCTCTCAGATGGCACAGAGCCACACTCCCCATCTCCCAGCTGAACTTCCCACCATCAGGGTTACTCAGCAACAGCCACATGCCTTCCTCCTGAGCCACTGGTAAAGTTCAACTGTGAACCCTATCATCCCCTCCTGTTAACACACTCATGATTAGTTTATCAGGTTATGTGACTTCGGAGCAAGTGAATTTTGGTTGGGAGCTGGGCTGCAGAAGGGTAAGCACGAGGGTGAATCATGGGCTACTAGATGTGGCAGTAACATGAGAAGCTGTCTTGGCAAATCCCAGCATTTTACAGATAAGGAAACTGATGTTAAGGTACCAAAGCCAACGTGTTTTGATTTCAGGGTGACCAACCATCCCAGTTTGCCTGAGACTAAGGGGTTTCTGGACAAACTTAGATGAGTTGACCACCCTGCTCAACTGGGAGCCCAAAACTCTTCTGCTTTTCTGGACAGATCAGGCTTGAGCAGGTCCTTGCAGCAACCACCCCAAGGCTGCTTGATATTGCTCAAAAGTGCCAGATGGGGAAATGACCACAAACACGGTTTACCAAGGCTGGCTTCCCTAAATGGTCTGTCTCTGGGCATGGACTTGGATGACACACAGGAGCAACCATTTTGTGTCTGCCTCATGACTGACAAAACTCTTAGCCTCTCGAGCCACAGCATTTAGCGAAGTCTGTTACACTGGGTCAGTCTAGAGAAAATCAGGCTGTGGTGTGGCTTATGCACTTCGTAGAGACAGAGCCACTGTGTCAGACACACCCTGTGGTTCACAAAGCCCGTGGGGAGAGTGCCACTGCTGTCGGTCTCTGCTGTGTGTGACTGCACAGAGGCTGGGAATGGAGAAGTGCTTGGGCAGGGAGACAGATCAGCAGGTTGCCCCGTGCTATCATCACTTCCTTTTTTCAGAAGTTTTGTCATTCAGAGGTTTGGAGTCTTACAAGAAGCAGTCAGCCTTGGTTAACTTTGGACTTTTTCCTTAAATGTTAAACACCTAATTTTTAAACTGTCCTTGCTTTTACTTGTCCTCCTGGGCTATTTTGCCCCCCACATGCCTCTTTTGCTTGGCAGTTGTTTCTTCCACAGTGCTCCCCTGCCTTCTGTTCAGCTGGGATCCAGCCTCTAGTTCAGACCTTCCACATGGGGGTGGGTAGTATTGAATGAAGATGAAAAAAAAGGAATGGAGGGGGGCAAGGAAGGAATAATGCAAGGATCCCAACCACTCAAAATTGTCAGACGGTAGATGTTCTCTTCAATATTCTCTTTCCTACATGCATTGCCCCGAGATACCCCCAAACAGCTCCACCTCTATCCCTATCCCTACACACATCTGCTAGAATCTAAAATTTTCATGATCCACCTTTGTTCTCAACCACCACTGAAATATTCTCAGTGCCCAAATAACAAATTTACTCATCTGGTCAACTAGTCCCTGCAAATGGGGTTTAAAGTCAGAGGAGAAATTCTCACAAGTGAATCATAACTATAATCTATTTTATTAATACCCCTCCTCCACCATCTTAACACTTTAATAAACTTAATTCTTCTGGAGGAACTGTGGACTGGAGGCAGGTAGTGGCAGGAAGCACAGTGGAGGATTATTTTGGGAAGAACTCTGCAGCGAGGACTGCCAAATTTAGCAAAGAAAAAGATAAGATGCCCAGTTGGATTTGAATTTCACATAAACAACAAATAATTTTTTATTAGTAATATGTCCCTTGCAATATTTGGGATACACTTATATAAAAAATTATTCCTTATCTGAAATTCAAATTTGACTTAGTGTTCTGTGTTTTATCTGACAACTCTGTCTGTGACCCATGCTGGCTCCCAAATGTGCAGCCTCTGCAGCAGAGAGGCAGGACTGTTGTGGAGTTTGGAAGTTTCCAAATATCTGGTAGACAACAACCAGCCCATCAGAGAGGGCATCACAGGATATATTCAGGTGAAATTGCTATCCCCAAAGCCAGGCCTGCTGATGCACCGGGGCATCTGAGGCAGGCCTGAATGGAACACGCCTGGAGACTGGCCAAGGTGCCATTAAAACTGGCATGTTGTGCTGGGTCTTTCCCAGAAGATACAGTGTCTAGTTCTGGTGCCAACAATTGACCTGTCTGATATTCACCACACTAGAGTATTATTTTTAGGTCTGAAGAAGGAGTGGCAAGATTTTAAAAATAAGGTAATAGATATGGGCGAAATTGCATTCAAGAAGCTCAGTACTGAATGTGATTTTAAGACCAGGAAATGCAATTTGTGGGTCTGCTAATCAGATCCTCAAAAGGTTAGTACCAGTAGCTTTCCATGTAAAAATACCTAAGACTCAGAACCCACACTTTTCTTTCACTGTTTATACAAACAAAGGTAATATTACCAGTTGCGAGAAAATTGCTTTTGCCACCCATCATAATCTTTTTGTTTTCAACTAATAAAGAGAGGGACTATTTAGTTATCTGCAGTTGGCTTTTGAACTGGATATATGCTGTCTTCTTTTCCAGATCTACTCCCTTCTTCTCTATCTACTCTGTTCTCTGCTTTTAGGAAGCCAGCCTGTTAGGGACTCCCTTCTCCTCTAGCTTCTGATTAAGACCAGCCAATGGCAAATGACAGCAAGAGATTGGAAGATGGGAAGACGGAAAGGTCAGAAGAGTAGCTTGTCACTGGTGTTTAAATGCTCATGGTTTCAACAACCTAATAAAAAGCACTCATTGACATAGAAACAGATGAATATTTCTTTAACATGATAAAATACATCTAGCCAGCAATCTGCTTGATGGGGAAGTGCTAGAGGCAGTCCCACTAAATTTAATAGTAAGACAGGAGTGGTCACTATCACTATTTTATTTATAATTTTACTGAAGGTACTATCAATCATGATTTGACATTATAAAAACTTCAAGTATAAAAATGGGAAAGTAAGAAAAATATTTTCACTATTTTCAGATGATATGACTATATGATTTTAAACCCAAGAGACTCAACTGAAAAATTATTATAGCCAGGCTCGGTGGCTCAGCCTGTAATCCCGCGCCTTTGGATGAGTGGATTGCCTGAGCCCGCGAGTTTGAGACCCGCCTGGGCAACTTGGCAAGACCTCATCTCTACAGTAAATCAAAACATCAGCCGGGCGTGATAGCGCACACCTGTAGTTCCAGCTACTCGGAAGGCTGAGGCAGAAGGATCACTGGAGCCCAGCA
>NW_007037765.1:11926-29276 GCF_000164805.1 Carlito syrichta
TTCGGAGCCCAGCAGGCGAGGCTGCGGTGGCCGGGAGTGGCCACTGCACTCCAGTCTGGGCAACAGAGTGAGACTACAACTCAAAAAAAAAAAAAAAATTATAATAAACAAAAAGACAATTCAGTACAGTAAAAAGATATAAAATTAATATACAGAAACCAATCATATATATGTACAAATATATATATATATGCCTATTAGAAGATATAAGGATGAAGGATATCATTTAAAATACCAACAAAAAGAGAAAATACCTAGGAATAAATGTAGTGAGAAGTGTGCAAACTCTATATGTAGAAAACTTTAAAACAAAACCAAAGGACCCCAAACAAACTTTGGGTAAGTAGAAAGATATACCTGCATAGGAAAATTAAAAGCTGTTAAAATGTCACATCTCCCTAAGTTAATTTAAAATTTTAACACAATCCTAATAAAAATACTAATTTTTTTCCTTTTACACTTGGCAAGATAATTATCAAATGTGTGTTGGGGTCAAGGGGAGAATAGCTAGGAAAATTCTAAGAGGAACATTTATGTCTGTGTGTGAGAGACGGTGGGATGGTTAGCCTAATAGGAATTGAAACAGGTCTTAAAACACATTATAAAATCTCCGTAATTAAAACAATGTGGGACTGGTCCATAAATAGACATACAGATCAGAACAGGCGAGAATGTTCTGATATAGACCCAGATACATACAAGAATTAGTACATGCTAGAGGTGACATCGCACATCACTAGGGAAAAAAGAGACTACTCAATATATGGTATAGATGTAACTGGGTAGCTATACACTGGGTACACTAGACATGAAGTTACAAAGAGACCATATATTTGAATGTAAAAAGTCAAGCTAAAATTACTAGAAGAACACTATAAGAGTTTTTTTATTTGTTTGTTTTAGAGAACATTGAAATGTTCTTGTAAATGTGACTTAAAATCTAGAAGCCATTAAAAAATTGATAAACTAGCAGGGTGCAGTGGCTCACGCTTGTAATCCCAGCGCTTTGGGAGGCAGAGGCAAGAGGATTGCCTGAGTCCAGGGGTTCATGGTCAGCCTGGGCAACTTGGCGAGACCTCGTCTCTACAATAAATTTTTAAAAATTAGCCAGGCGTGGTGGCACGCTCCTGTGGTTCCAGCTGCTTGGAAGGCTGAGGCGGAAGGGTCACCTGAGCCCAGTAGGACGAAGCTGCAGTGGTTATGAGTGTGCCACTGCATTACAGCCTGGGCAACAGAGCAAGATTCCTACTTAAAAAAATAAATAAATAAACTCAATTATGTAAAAATTAAAAATTTCTGTATGGCAGAAAAACAAACTCACCATAATCAAAGTTAAAAGACAAATGAGAAACTGGGAAAAAGTACTTTCAACTTACATCATGACAACGTACTGATATTCCTTATAAAAAAAGCACTACTAGAAATACATAAGATTTTAAAAATTGACAACCCATTAGAAAAATGAGCAATGAATATGAATATATTTATTCATATTTTCAAAATCTAAAAGTGTGACAATCCATCTTGTGGGATTATAAATTGGTACAAATCCTTGAAGGGCAATCTGGCAAGATCCATCAGTCTTATAAATTTTTTTCTTTTTTGAGATGTGAGTCTCCCATTGTTGCCCATGCTGGTCTCAAACTTCTGAGCTCAAGTGATCCTCCTGCCTCAGCCTCTGGAGTCATGCCCACCAAGCCTGGCTTTTATTTTATTTTTAAAGTGGTTTTTAAAATTTTTTTGAGTTTTTAAAATTTTTTTTAAAATCACTCTGTCACCCAGTCTGGAGGGCAGTGGCACGCTCATGGCTACCACAGCCTAGACCTACTGGGCTCAGGAGATTCTTCTGCCTCAGCCTTCCAAGTAGGTGGAACTATAAGCATGCACTACCACACCCAACTAATTTTTTTGATTTATTGTTGAGACGAGGTCTTGCGTAGTTGCCCAGGTGGGATTCAGGCTATCCTCTTGCCTCCACCTCCAAAAGTACTGAGATTACAGGCATGAGCCACTGTGCCCAGCCATTTTTTTTTCTTTTTTGGTGTATCTTATAAATGCACATCTTTGACCCAACAATCCCTTTTAGGAGAATTTATCCTGTGACTACACACAACACATAAAATGACCTACTAATTAGATTGATTTAATCAATCCAGAATGTATATGTGTGTCATAACATCAAATTGTACCCCATAAATATATATGATTATTATTTGTTAATTAAAAATCAAGATTTTACAAAAAATTAGCCAGGCGTGGTAGCGCACACCTCTAGTTCCAGCTACTTGGAAGGCTGAGGCGGAAGGATCGCCAGAGCCAGTCTGGGTGACAGAGTGAGACTCCAACTCAAAAAAAAAAAAAATCAAGATTTAAAAATAATTTTTTAAATGACATAGGTCAAAGTTATTCATTGCAGTATTATTTGCCATAGCAAAATTAGAAAGAACTCAATGTTCATCAATATGAAACTAGTTACAGAGATAATGACACATCCATGGAGTGGGGTATTATGCAGCCATTAGACAGAAATATATAGAAAGAGAATGAGGACGTATTATGTACTAGTGTGTTAATATGAAAAAATCTATTTTCAATGAAAAACACATGATATAGAACAGTATGCACTGTTTTGGGGGGTTTTGTTTTTGGTTTTGGTTGAGTACAGGGAATTTTATTGATGGTACATGACAAAGTGGGGCTCCCTCATTTTTCATGAGGTCTGGCATGGACACTGCGAGGAGGGGAGATTCTCAGTGTGGTTGGAGACTGAGTGTGTCAGGTACTCCCCAGCAGCTGAGGGCCTCTCTCTTCCTCTCGTTCTCTCACTGGGACTGGTGGTCCAGGGACTGTTACTCCTTGGAGGCCATGTGGACCGTGAGATCCACCACTCTGTTGCTGAAGCCAAATTCATTGTCATACCAAGAGATAAGCTTGACAAAGTGTCATTGAGGGCAATGCCAGCTCCAGCATCAAAGGTGGAAGAGAGGGTTTCACTGTTAAAGTCAGAGGACACAATCTGATACTCGGTATAGCCCAGGATACCCTTGAGAGAGCCCTCGGATATCTGTTTCACCACCTTATTGATGTCTTCATATGTGGCAGGTTTCTCCAAACAGCAGGTCAGGTCCACGACAGAAATACTGGAGGTGGGTCATGCATGTGAGCTTCCCGTTCAGCTCAGGGATGACCTTGCCCATGGCCTTGGCAGTGCCAGTGGATACAGATGATGTTGTGGAGGGCACCACGGTCATCCTGTCACAGCTTCCCAGAGGGACCATCCACTGTCTTCTGGGTGGCGGTAATGGCGTGGATGATGGTCATGAGTCTCTCCACAATGCCAGTTGTCGTGGATGACCTTGGTCAGGAGGGCTAAGTAGTTGGTGGTGCAGGAGGCGTTACTGACAATCATGAGGCTGTTCTGTTATTTCTCGTGGTTTACGCCCATCACAAACATGGGAGCGTCAGGGGAAGGAGCACAGATAATGATTCTGTAAGTAAGCTTCTGCCTTCTACAAGGTGGTGAAGACACTGGTGGACTCTACTACACAATCAGTGCCTGCGTTCTCCCATTTGATTTTTGTGGGATCTCGCTCCTGGAAGATAGTGATGGGATTTTCGTAGAGGACAAGTGTCCCATTCTCAACCTTGACAGTCCCATGGAACTTGCCGTGTGGAATCATACTGGAACATGTAGACCATGTAGTTGAGGTCAATGAAGGGGTCATTGATGGCAACACTATCCACTTTGCCAGAGTTAAAAGCAGCCCTGGTGACCAAGTGCCCAATACGGTCGAATCCATTCACCCTGACCTTTACTTTGCCATGGTATCTCAGGGATGTAGCTGGTGCTGCCAGAGAGATGCAACTGTCTGTCAAACCAGAGGAGCAAGGAGCCAGTATGCACTGTTTGCTACCTTTTGTGTGAAAGAACCCAGTAACAGTGGATTAGGAGGGGAAAAGGTGAGGAAATCTAGTGAATGGAAGACAGGGGAGGGAGAGGGAATTTTTACCTTTCATATTTTCTAAACGTTCAAATCATGAATATGTATTACTTATTCAAATGTTAAAAATATATAAAAAGTGAGCCAGGCACAGTGGCTCATATCTGTAATCCCAGCACTTTGGGAGGTTGAGGCAAGAGGATTGCCTGAGTCCATGGGTTCAAGACCAGCCTGGGCAACATAGAGAGACCTCCTCTCTACAATAAATCAAAAAATTAGCCAGGCATGGTGACATGCACCTTGGTTCCAGCTACTTGGAAGGCTGAGGCAGAAGAATCACCTGAACCCAGCAGGTCAAGGCTGCAGAGGCCGTGAGCATGCCATTGTACTCTAGCCTGGGTGACAGAGTGAGACTCCAACTCAAAAATAAAAAAGTAATAGAAACAACTAAATAAATAATAATGATAATAGTCATTTAATAAACCATCTATTAAAAAATAATAAATTCCCAAGATATAATCAAGAACAAGTGGAAAAGGCAAGGTACAGGAGGGTCTCTGAGGATGCAACCCTGTATGTGAGAAAATATAAAAATAAAGGTATGTTTTCCTGATGTATTGTGTTTGTTTGTATAAACACTGGAAGGAGGCTAGGTTCTGTGGTTCATGCCTGTCATGTCAGCACTTTGGGAGGCCAAGGTGAGAGGATTGCCTGAGCCCAGGGGTTTGATTGAGATCAGCCTGGGCAACTTGGTCAGACCTCGTCTCTACAATAAATAATTAACCAGGCATGGTGGCGTGTGCCTGTAGCTCCAGCTACCTAGGAGGCTGAAGTGGAAGGATCACCTGAGCCCAGGAAGTCGAGGCTGTGGTGAGCCATGAGCATGCCACTGCACTCCAGCATGGGTGACAAAGTAAGACTCTGACCAAAAAAAAAAGTGCTTGTTAAAACAATAAAACAATACAGAAGGAATGTTCCCCTACCCCTAAACCTACCACTCAGAGAAAACCAATGCAAACATACTGCTATACACCTTAGGGATTTAGCCACTGATAAACAGAGAGAAGACTCTCTTAAAAAGTATTTATTAGGCGAGGAAAACATTATTTTCTAGGTCTCTGTAATCTAGAATAATATTGCTCTGCATTGCCAAATTTGCTTAGACCAAAGACAAGCAGCTGAGATAAATGTTGATTTCCTTCTGCAGATTCACAGCAAGCCCCTGGGCTTGCACATCACACCCCAGTCCCCTATGAGTTCACATGTATGTAAAATTGGAAGTTAGAAAGAATTCTCAATTAGGTAGCCATTTAAGAGTAAGCAGTAGAAACCATTAACTCCAATGGATTAAGTATTATCTCAATTTGAAATTAAGACTAATATTTCAGCAAATGAAAATGCTTATGCAAGCTGGGCTCGGTGGCTCAGCCTGTAATCACGCGCCTTTGGGAGGCTGAGGTGAGTGGCTTGCCTGAGCCCGCGGGTTCGAGACCCGCCTGGGCAACTTGGCGAGACCTCATCTCTACAATAAATCAGAAAATCAGCCGGGTGTGGTAGCGCATGCCTGTAATTCCGGCTACTGGGAAGGCTGAGGTAGAAGGATCGCCGGAGCCCAGCAGGTCGAGGCTGGTGGCCGGGAGCAGACACTGCCATTCCAGCAGTCTGGGCGACAGAGTGAGACTCCAACTCAAAAAAATAAAAAAATTTTAAAAAAAGAAAATGCTTATGCAGTCTGCAAATTCTTGGCAGTAGTGTCACAGAATTCAGCCAGTGCAGGCTCCTAAGTTACAAACATAAAATGTTCCAAAGAACAATAAGAATTATTTATTTTCCACTGACATCATCATCATCATCATCATCATTATTATTATTACAAGTGTTGCCTTGTTGCCCAGGCTGGAGTGCAGTGATGTGATCAATAGTTCCCTGAAGGCTTGATCCTCCTGCCCTAACTTCCCACTTAGCTAGGAATACAGATGCATCATTAGGCAAATTTGTCCCCCCTCCCCATTCCCTAACCCCACCCCCAACCTTCTGTGAAGACGGGTCTCACTATAGTGCCCAGGATAGTCTTAAACTCCTGGCCCCAAGTGATCCTCCCACCTCAGCCTCCCAAAGTCCTGGGATTACAGGCCTGAGTCACCATGCCCAGCCTTCACTGCCATCATTAAACATTATTAAAAATATGTTCTAAATGGAACATTAGATTTCACTAGTGCAATATGGCACTTCTCACATTACAGAGACCTTTTCAAGATCATGTTTCTTTGCCTCAGAAAATCCCTTGATGAGTAGAAAATAAATGTTATAAATATTTTTTATAAAAATGTATACAAAATAAAGTATACAGCTTCCCTATTACAACATAAATGCCATGGTCTCTTGCCAAAAAAGCAGTTGATATATTATTACAGATGCCTTAATACAGCACAACAAAAGTGTTTATACTACACACTTTCTTTCCCACCATCTTATAAAAGCAGTGTGTTGATGTTGGAACAAACATTAGAAATCAACAAGTTTACTCACGCAGTCTGTCATTCAGTTAAGGAACGCTTACCAGTATCTCCACGGATCAGGTGAAATAAAAAAGTAATAGGGATAAGAAGATGAATAACACCGTCTCTGACTCTTGAGGAACTCAAGGCTAAGCCAATTCCTCTATTTTATATTGAAGTATCTCTAAGTCTCTCAAGTTCAGACCAGTACTTCTTTTCATTATGCCAAATGTCATACATTGAATAAGAACTAAATATTCTATATTTATGGATTGGCAGCGGTTTATTGTTACATCAGTGTTTTTCACACAGTAGTTTCTGCTTTCAGACTGTCATTTCAGAGGATTTGTTTTTCATCATTATAAGTGACTTTAAATAAATTATGCCAGTTAGCCTCACAACCCTCATTTTACAGACTAGGAAACTTTTGCTAATGAGATTAAACTACTTTCCTAGGATCACAAGCTAATAACTTAACTCAGACCTTCCTGTCTCTAGAGTTTATATTCTCTACACTATAGTATCCAGCAGGATTTGTCAAAATGTAGGCTAAGGAAATTGTAATTTGTATTAATACTTTTGGAGTATGTGATTGTCAATTGATTATTAAGCTCTCAGCTGTTTAAAAAAGGATTTCTTAGAGAACAGCACACTAAAGTTGTAAATAAAATGTATTTCTATAAACACACTGTGTTTCTGAGGTTCATAAGACTAGGAAATGATACTGGGTGACTGCTAGTTTCTGTCATTACGATACTTTATATTGAAATGATCAATGTATACGTGAGGTTACTATTTATTCCCATATTTCTTTACCTTTTATCATCAAACCTTCCTATAGCCTTAACTTTTGTTCATTTAGTTGCTTTGCTCTACATTTTTTGACTATCCTTATCAAGTCTGTTATGTCTTTAAAGATACTATAATATTTTTATATCATACTATTATGTTTTTAAAAGGTACTGGTCTTTTTCTTTTAGCCCACATTGGTGTGACTCTCCTTCTAACACAGTCTTCTACTCAGCCTTCTAAGAAGTAGAAAACATTCACTCTATAATGAATGATAAATATGTAGATCACTTGGAGCAGTGGAGTACACATTTTTGAAATTAAGAAGAATTATGTAGTAAAAGGGATAATTTGAATAAAGTTCTGTGATCAAATCTGGCACTGATTGACAGTTAGCTTTGAAGACCTGGGGCCATAGAATCAGACTATAAAATCTGTTTTTTTGTTTGTTTGTCTTTTGAGTCAGAATCTCACTCTGTCACCCAGGCTGTAGTGCAGTGGCACATTCATGGCTGCCGCAGCTTCAACCTGCTGGGTTCAAGTGATCCTTCCACCTCAGCCTTCCAAGTAGCTGGGTCTACAGGCACATGCTACCACGCCCAGCTAATTTTTTGATTTATTATAGCAACAAGGTCTCGCCTAGTTGCCCAGGCTGGTCTTGAACCCCTGGACTCCGGCAGTCATCTCACCTCCACCTCTCAAAGCGCTGGGATTACAAGCATAAGCCACCACCCTCAGCCTGGACTCAGACTATAAAATCTGAATCATGTTACATAGAGTGATATTCTTCAAATTCACTCAAGAGCCACTAGCAAACTGATACAGGTTTCTAGGGGCCTTTATAGTTTGGTTTTTATGTATTTGGAGATTTGCATCAATAGTAGAGCATTAGTAAAAATCAGTCAAGAAAAAAAACAAATACATAGAAATATTACACCTAACATGAAAACTATGGCATGGTTTATATAACTTTGTTATATCCCAATAGCCCTTCAAATTATGCCGTACAATTAAATGAGGTCCCTGACAAAAACTATAGTATAGGTCATGATGCCTACAATGTTTAATTATTCACAAAGCTTTAAGAGGTATCTTGGAGCCTAGCTTGGCCCAGAGAAAAGAGCAAAGGTTTTGGAATGAGCTAAACTGAGGATTTTACGCGAGCTCTGCCATGAAGACTTGGTCAAGTTACTGAATTATGGGGTCATATGACCTTGGTCAAGTTACTGAATCAGGTCAACTCAGCTTTATCACCTGTAAAATGGTAATTGTGAATATTAGTAATGATACATGTAAGGTGCCTGGAAGTAGAGTTTTGTACTTAGTCAGTGCTCAAAAAAAGTCAAGTTTCAGATGGGACACTTCACACAGTACACACAATTTTTAAAAAATTAAACCAAATTGATTATAAGGAGATCAAGTGTTAGGGAAGAAAGGAGATCATCTGATCTTTCATGCACAGTGAACAATTGAAAAGACCTATTTTCTGCTCCTAATATAGTACTCACTTCCCTAGAAGGCTAGATTGGGCAAATTTTAGCAAGAAATGTCTCCAGAATGTTCCTTTGTGGAGAAATCTGTAGTGTACCCCAAAAAATCTTCCTCTATCTTATAAGTCAACAATTGTCACAAAACGTCTCCTTTTCATTGTTTAGGGCCTTAAAAAAAAAAAAAGTTGCAATGACCTTGTCAGGGTAGTTAATAAATGATTTTAAACAATTTATTACAATTATTTATGGTAACAACTAGGATTTTATTTAAAGGAAGAACAGCCAAGGAAGAAAGAGAAACTATTACTAGTTGTTGCTTCTCAGTGCAGCTCAGGAAACATAAGAGGTCCATCAGTGCACAGTAGCAGAGGAAATTCTGAGGCATCAGTTGAAAAAGAAAGTTCAGAATGTAGTAGTTTCTTTTTGAGAACTCAATTGCTATTAAGTTGCATAGTTTATATTTTCTGGAGTTTTTATGTCATTTTATTAATAGTTAATCATATTGTCTCACCGTAATTCCTCTTTGATTAATTAATAGAATATTTTCTAGCAATGAAGCCAATTGTAGGGTTGCATTGCCTCCTCTCAGTTAATGTATAGAAAACATTACATTATACATTAAAACCATCGTGCCAGGAAAAGACAGCATCTTTCATCATTAGGGAAATGCAAATTAAAACCACAATTGTGTGTGTGTACTTATCAAATTGTATATTTTAAATACGTGCCATTTATTATATGTCAATTATACCTTGATAAAGCTATTTTTTAAAATATTAGGCCAGGAGCAGTGGCTTACACCTGTACTCCCAAGACTTTGAGAGGCCAAGGTGGGAAAATTGCTTAAAGCCTGGTTCGAGACCAGCCTGAGCAATACAGTAAGACCTCGTCTCTAAAAAATAATAAAAAATTAGCCAGGTGTGGTGGCACATGCCTATAGTACCAGCTACTCAGGAGGCTAAGGTGGGAGGATCCCTTGAGCCCAGGAGTCTGAGGCTGCAGCTATGAACATGCCACTGCACTCCAGCCTGGGACAACAGAGCAATACTCTGTCTCTAAAAACCAAACGAACAAAAAATGATGTTAATTTTGCATAAAATGAAAAGAGAAAACCCTGACCTTCTTCCATTAGGTTGGATAGAGCCACTGCCTGCCTCTTGTGCAGCATTAGCTACATCCTGGCTACAGGCTAGTGTGATGTTTTACTACTGGACTGTAAGGACCTTCAAGGTAGAATTCATATCTCACTCAACTTATTCCCTCAAGCCCCCTCATTAAGTATTCAACTGTTGTTTGTTTAAATGGATAATAAATTGTCCAGGTGTTTTTTTGAAAACCATTTCAGAAAACATGTCTATCCAAGTTCCCTAATTAACCCTTACAATTTTTTGAAATATCCATGGGAGGCAGCATATCTCCATGCTTAACAACTTCAAAGTCAGTGACTTGTTCACAATCTCTGATTAAACTTTGCTAAAAAGAAAATGGGTACTCAGGCTAAATTAGGAATATGTCATCCAATAACACTGACTAACACTGGTTAAAATTAAGTTTATTCCTGAAAGCACCTAGCTACCAATTGCTGGCTTGGGGATGACTCTTAATGTGTTAGACATATGGTTAGGCCCAGTGGCTCATGCCTGTAATTTCAGCTCTTTGGGAGACTGAGGCGGGAGGATTGTTTGAGCCCAGGAGCTCAAGACTAACCTAGGCAACATAGTGAGGCTTGTCTCTACAAGAAAATCAAAAATGAGGCAGGCAAGGTGGTGTGCACCTGTAGTCCTATTGAATCTGACCTGCACGTTAGGCTTTTTAGAGGCGTACAACTAGAGGAATTTAATTTATTGGAAGAAGTGCAAGGTTTGCAATAGTTTATAGTATTACCAGTATATTTTATATCTTACTCTTAGACCTTTTCATTAAAACATAAAAATTAAAAACCTGCCATTAGGTGGAGAGGCTAAAGTTGCAAACAGCCCATTTACTTTCTTCCTACCCTTCACGTTGAAGTTCTTACATGTAGAAATCCTGTTCTCATATTTGTTTGCAAGTTTTCTCTCTAGTGAAAAACACTTTATCATTCTGTCCTTGGGGAATTAATTAAACAATGTGGAAAAATGTAATCTTCAGGGAGTTTTGCTGTGAGTACTCTCAGTAAATACAGCACAAGCCAAGACACTCTACAGAGACCTGACCCAGAGTGGACTGAACCTGAGCTTTGGAACCAGCTACTTTCAGATAAGAATTTTTTTGAGCTTTGAGCAAATCACTTAATTGTTTTGTCACCTTCTGATTTGTAATATTGGGCATAACTACATTTCTCTGATTTATGGGGAATCATTATAAGATATATACAATAATTATTATCATTAATAAACTGGATTATTACTTCCCTCCAAAAATAATGTGCTAACATGTCAATAAAATTTACACCTTACCATTTAGTCTGACCTAATATTAGATTTCCTTTCAAAAATCCAAGTCAATTTGTTGTATGTAAAGAACATAATACCAGGATTCAAGAAATGTTATTTTATTTCTGGTGCTGCCATTAACAGCTCTGTGATCATTGGGAATCACTTCACCCCTCAGTTTCCTTAAATGTAAAAGTACCCGAACTCTGCAAAGGACAGGGGTCGGGCCCTCACTGACATGTCTCTGCACCCAGCAAGTACCAGGTGCTGACTTGCCGATGAGCTGTGACTTTCCAGCACACCATTTAGACTTGTTTCGTATAATGTATGTGGTTTTCATTTGCACTGTGGCCCTGGACAAGCTTCTGAAAGACCTTCATGGTAAAATTTCTACCCTGTCTCTCAATGACATTTTAAACACTTAATGAAGTATTATACCTTTTACAAAAATGTAAAAAGTAGAAAGTTGGACTAAATCAAGAAGGAAAAATACTCAATATGCGCCACCACTCCCATAATTCTGTGCCCATGGTAGATATTGTTAATCAATCACTGAACTAGAAGCTGCTTCTGGATACCTGTGAGTAAAGCATTTGAGATAGGCTCTTAACTAATCAATCAGAATTGGCAATCAAAGTAAAACGTACTTACTCTCTGGGCCAAGGTTTCTTTTAGTTCTAGTATCATTCAAAGGACAAAATGAGAATCCAGCCGGGCTCAGTGGCTCAGCCTGTAATCCCGCGCCTTTGGGAGGCTGAGGTGAGTGGATTGCCTGAGCCCGCGGGTTCGAGACCTACCTGGGCAACTTGGCAAGACCTCATCTCTACAATAAATCAAAAAATTAGCCAGGTGTGGCTAATACAATAAATCAAAAACTTAGCCGGGTGTAGCCTGTAGTTCCAGCTACTTGGAAGGCTGAGGCGGAAGGATCGCCCGATCCCAGCAGGTCGAGGCTGCGGTGGCTGGGAGCATGCCACTGCACTCCAGTCTGGGCGACAGAGTGAGACTCCAACTCAAAAAAAAAAGAAAGAGCCCATAACAGAAAAATGGCAGAAGACAAGTATCTTGACAAATCTTACTTCCTTTTTTTTATTTTCCAGTCTTCAAGAATGTTATAGAGCCAGGTGTAGTAGCTCACGCCTGTAATCTCAGCACTTTGGGAGGCGAAGGCAAGAGGATTGCCCAGACCTAGGGGTTCGAGACCAGCCTAGGCAACTTGATGAGATCTCATCTCCACAATAAAGAAAAATTAACCAGGTGTGGTGGCACACGCCTGTAGTTCCAGCTACTTGGAAGGCTGAGGCAGAAGGATGGCCTGAGCCCAGCAGGTCAAGGCTGCAGTGGCCATGAGATGCCACTGCACTCCAGCCTGGGCAACAGAGTGAGACTCCAACTCAAAAAAATAAGAATGCTATAACTGTAAGTTCTGGTTATGAGGATGCTCTGCTTTCTCATTCATTGCATACTGCTTTTTGTTTGTCCTAAATGAAACAGTTCGTTATTTGTCCCCTAATTCTAAAAATCCTTTCTGCAAAGATTTGAATAACACAGAAAAATAAAGATGAAAGTGAAAATTATTCTACTCATTATTAATATTTGGGAACCAGCCTTGAAGACAGCTCTGGGCATAGTGTATTTCTGTATTTTATTTATTTTCCTCACACTGCAGTATTATATATGTGCAACTTTGCATATCACTTGGAAGCTGCAGTTCTTTTTTTCTTCTTTTATGTTCTTAGTCTCAGAAAATTTTCTCTTTGGGAATTCCTATTCTGCTGAGTGAAACTTTGCAAATATAGCAGTAAACTAAAAGAGAACAGGATTTTTAGACTCTTTCCACAACCACACTTAAAGATGTGGTCTAATTCAAGTCTCCAGGCTCCCTTCAAGTAAATAAAGAATGGTAATATTTCCGAAGCTCATGGTTAAAATTCAGTTCAAAAATAAAATAGATCTAGTGAATTGGGAGAAAGCAAGTGTTTTTTCCTCATGCCTATACTCTGCCACCACCTTTTTTCATATTATCACAAAAGTATGTTTATTTAGGAAAATACAAACAGGAAAAAATGAGAAAAATAAAATCATCAGTCTTCAACTAATCAGAATAGGTATGGTTAACATTTTGCAGTATATGCATTCAGTCTTTTTTTCCCCATACATATGTATTTCTATAGGGAGCAATTCAAAATGACTTTTTTTTTTTTGGTCAGAATCTCACTCTGTTGCCCAGGCTGAAATGCAGTGGAACACTCATGGCCACTGCAGCCTTGACCTGCTGGGCTTAGGTCATCCTTCTGCCTCAGCCTTCCAAGTAGCTGGAACTACAGGCATGTACCACTATGCCTGGTTAATTTTATTTATTTTTTGGTTTATTGTGGAGATGGGATCTCGCCGGGTTACCCAGGCTGGTCTTGAACCCCTGGACTCAGGCAATCCTCTCACCTCTGCGTTCCAAGTACTGGAATTACAGGTGTGAGCCACCACGCTCAGTCAAAACGACTCTTTTAAAACTTACCTTTTTTTCTTTACTCACTGCATTGTTGTTCCTGTGGGGCACTATTTCTATTATGAGCAGGAAACTACACGAGTTAAAACTGGCTTTAGAGATATACAGTTCTTTGTACCAGTAGTTTGCACAGTGAGGTGTACACAGTAAGGAACCAAGGCTATGGGTGTGTTTTGAAAGTAATACACCAATTATTTTGAATACTGCTGTATTAGAGTTCAGCTTATCCACTGGACAGGTTGCTACTCAAGTTCAAATTCCCACAGCAGATATTCAGCAAGTATCTTACATAACTGGCATATATAAGGTTATATCAAGGTCAGAACCTCGGTATGCCTTTTTACCTTCATCTACTTCATTGATGAAGTGTCTGTGTTCCTGAAGTGTATTTTGATATGGAGAATATTTCACCATCATCTATCTAATGGTAAGAAACTGATCCATGGGGTGATGAGGTCTTTTACTTTGTATGTGGCAAAGTGTATACTATGGGAACGATAACTTCTTCATTCCCAAGCAAGACAATTCCCTTCTGAGGGTCTGAGACTCTGTTAGAGCACAAAGTACCATCCTTATTTGTGTTCCCAATGATGGTTAACAAAATGCAGATGAGGGGAAACCCTGCCTTTGACAGCCAATTTATACAGTTTTGGCTATCTATTGTTGAAACAAGACACTCCAAAATTTAATGGCTGAAAACAACGTATTACAATCCCTCACAGTTCTTTGGGTTGACTGGGCTCAGCCAGGCAGTCTTGTGCTGCTCTTGCTTAGAATCTTTTATATGCAGTCAGATAGCAGCTGGAGCTGAAGTTCTCTGGGGGCTTGACCAAGTGGGCTGGAAGATCCAAGAAGGTTTCTTCACTCACATGTCTGGTGCCTTGGTCTCCATAGTCCCTCTCTCCACTTAGTGTCATCCTCCAAAACCCACGGTCCCTCTTTCCATCAAGGTAGTCAGATTATTACATGATGGCTGACTTCCAAGAGTATTAAAGTAAAAGCTGCCAGGTCTTTTTCAATTGTAGGCTGAAATTTGGCATAGTGTCACTTTTGGCCTCCTTCCAAAGGGTAAAGCAAGTTGCAAGACCAGCCATCTCAATATCAGGAGGGGTGGTTCATTGGGTGCTGTCTTTGGAAACTTACTACCTGTTATGCTGGACAAAGTAGAATTCAATCATAATTCTAAAAGATTCCGAATATTGTCTGGCTCAAAACAGAGTATAATAGAAGGGAAGCAATAAGAGGAAGAAGCCTCAAAGTGATGAAGGATTATGAAACAGTAGGTACTTTCTTAGGCCTTGCAACTTGGCAGATGAGAGTACAAAGAAGTTGGAACAAATGGGTCAATACATCACTATTATCCAATCTTTGTGTACTCAGAAGGCTTACATGATGGTGCTTAGTTTTTATGAGAACCCTGGAGCAAGGCATCACAATTTGGACACATCTCAAACGTGTGGAGGGCTCTCTTTCCAAAGACAGCAGGGAATTCAGACAACGAAAATGTACAAGGGTCAGTAGAATGTGAAACCAATTGGAGGGGGGCTGTAAAATAGTAGCTATGAGAGCTTGGCAGTAAAAAGGGCTCCCCTGACACAAGACAGGAGAAATACCCAGCACCTCCTCTTTCCTGCCCCTCTGGAGTTTCTAAGATGTAGTGTCTGTGGCCTCCTAGCACAAAACTCAAGTTTAGAGGGACGGCAAGGCTCAGACTCTTATAGGGGACAATCGCATTTCAGAATCTGCAAAGACTGGGCACCTCCTTGACATGGGTGGTCTGAGGCTGGTGCTCCCTTTTCTTGTGCTGAACCACCACTGTTCAATGACAAACAGCTTTTCCTTAGTGTTTGTTTTTCTTAAACATGTTCAGACTCTTATCATATTGCTTCCCTCCCTTTGAAAATATGTACTGTACAGGTGCCTGAAATAACATACCCAGCAAATTGTAGTTTTGTAAATGTTATTTCATTCCATCTAAACTCAATGAAAATTTTGCTCCTTAACAAGGAAATACCAACTATTGTATAAACTCCCTGAGAGCAGTAACTATGTCATATATAATTTCAGTATCTGCTACCTACTAGGTTCATCATCTTCCCCTTCTGATGTAGTAATTTTAACAAATAACTCAGGTTAACAATATACTCTTGTCTCCTTTGACAGAAATGTCATTTCATTATTATGTCTCTGCATCTTTCATGTTGGATTCTTTGTAAGCAATTTATCCTAAACTTGTTTTCATTGTGCAGATCATGTTGCATGGCTTTCACATAACAGCTGAAAGGATTTAATATGAGTTGAAGCAGCTTGCTTCAATTACAAGTAATTAACGCAGGCTTCATTTATCTCAAGGAATATTTGAACATATAAATTTACACAGAAATCCTGGGAGTGTCAAATTATGCAACCAAAATAAAGTAAGTTATTTGCAGGTTTTTGGGCGTTGATCTGATATGGGCAGGCACTGTGTGTGCACACACGTTGAATGAAATAATAAAACCACAGCTGGTCCTACCTACTTCACCTGGTTTTGAATAATTCCAAGAAGCTAAAAAGGGAAAATTAGTCTTGTTAAAGAGTTAGGAATCTTGTAAATGAGAGAGAGAGAGAGACAGAATCACTTATTTAGCCTCTTTTAAATCTTATGTGTTAACATTCTTGGTTTAAAATACTTGAAGTTTTCTGTGGACAATTATTCATTTTTAAATAATTGTTTTCAGTGTAAAACATAATATATGTGTATTGTAGATTTAAAACATGCTTAAGGTAACAAAGATAAAAATCGTTCACGATCCTACAGCTATTAATACATCAGTGACCATTCTTCAATTTTTTTTCCCCTAGGCACATGTTTTTACAAAATGGGCCCATTTTATACAGACCATTTAAAAACTTGATTTAACAAAAACCATATTATGAGTACGGGAAAAAAATTAAAGATCACACGCTGTAAAGATGCACGTTGTAGTATCACACACTGTTGAAGGACGCCATCTGTGGCGTGGAGCGTGCGCTTTGGTGGGAAGAGAAAGCTCTCGGGGTCCTCGTTTTTGCACAGCTCTGGGGAAGGGCAATGATACTGACGACCCAAGGAGACGGCTCAGTTTGCTCTTGGCGACCGGAGCCTAGCGAGAGTGGGAGCACGTGGGAGTAAGTGGAGGGCGTTCAGGGTGACCGCGAGCACGAGCTCCCGGCGCGGTCCGCATCTCCCTTGGGCAGGGCCCGCTGGCCCTAGCCCCGGAGAGGACCGAGGGCGAGAGGGCAGTTGGCGCGCATAGCCTGGGTCCAAGCCTACAGCCCCCACTCCTCTGCTGGCGCCTCTGTCGGGCGGTGGAGGGAGATAAAGCGGGGCAAGGTTCTGCAAGTCCAGATCAGGGCGGCGCACCGCCGCGGGTCCCGGGTGTGTTTGTCCCAACTGTTTAAACTGTTTCAAAGCGCCCGAACTCCAGCGACCTTCGCAAACAACTCTTAATCTCCCGGGCGAGAGCGCTGCCCTGGTGTGCGGGGGAGGGAACTGCGCCCGGCCCAGGGAGCGCACTGAGGCCGGCCCTCGGCACCCCGCCCGCCGGGACCCCGGCCCGCCGTCCCCGCCCGCCCCGGGCCTGCGAGCTACTGGCGTCAGCCTGGGCGGAGGTGGGGGGTTTTCGGAAGCTTGGCCCGCGCTGCCCGCGGGGGAAGGAAGGGCCTCGGCTCTTGCCCCGCCCTTGGGAGG